>NC_085868.1:4870395-4887895 GCF_034702125.1 Engraulis encrasicolus
CAGGCTGGTTTTGAGCATTTTTTGGGCTGGAAATCATCAGCCTCATCTGGCAACACTGCCAGTAAGTCACTGGCATATAGCTGGAAAGGAGAAGCTGGAGCACACTGCAGCTTAGTTTTCAAGACTTTATTTTGTGCACACACCCGACCAACGTTTCTGTGTTGCTACACCTTCTTCAGAGTCAAATGATAGCAAGAGAGAGACACACATTTCAAGACTTGACATTCACAGGTGATGCCACTTGGTTTGGCTAAATTGGTCTCATCTCATTGCAGGTAATTGACCCCACCCCCCAACACCAGGACAAGATTGCAGACAATTAGACAGAGAGGCTTCGTAGAAAGGCATTTTGGATTCATACTCTAAATTCAGTGGAGCCTCAGGGCATAAACACAATATGTCTTGCTCTCTGTAACAAATTGTTCCAGCATCGCGGCTGTGGTCTTGTAATAATTGTAGCTGTGGTTTTATTGACAATGTTCTTTGTGTATTGTTTTTTTCACTTTTTTATTTTGTTTTGGGAAGTTGGCAAGCTGTCTAATTGTCTACAATCTTGTCCTGGTGTTGGGGGGTGGGGTCAATTACCTGCAATGAGATCAGACCAATTTAGCCAAACCAAGGATCACCTGTGAATGTCAAGTCTTGAAATGTGTGTCTCTCTCTTGCTATCATTTGACTCTGACGAAGGTGTAGCAACACAGAAACGTTGGTCGCGTGTGTGCACAAAATAAAGTCTTGAAAACTAAGCTGCAGTGTGCTCCAGCTTCTCCTTTCCAGTGATGTCTGTCCCACTGTGATGCACCTGCAAGCAGGGTTGCCAGATGAGGATGATTTCCAGCCCCAAAAATGCTCAAAACCAGCCTAGAAGCTCAAAATCCTGCACAATTCTATTGATTTCTATGGCTAAAATTGGGCAGGTTTTTCTGCTAAATGCCATTTTTGCCCGCACACGACCATCCTAAGCAGCCCAATTGGGCGGGAAACAGCCCAATCTGGCAACACTGCCTGCAAGCTGAGGGAGGGATGATGCATAGAGTCCCAAATAACTGGGTGTGGCCTGTGGAACTTGAGCATTGCAGTGCATTATGGGGACTGTTGTCACAAATCCACAAGCACTAAAAAGTCATTTTCTGCCTTTTCTTGGCCAATAAGGCACCAAATTAGAGATGTATGTTACTATTCTACTATAAATATGACCCACTTTCAGTAACATATTCATGTCTCCACCGGTGGAATGCCCCTTTAACAAATGCTCCATGAGCGATTGGCAAACTAGCGAGGCAGCTAGAAGCTAGTAGCTACCAGCGACGTGTGTGGACAGTCTGTCATTCTCATTCCTCTCTCTTCTGTCTCAGGTGTAACGGAGGTGTTCCCGCACAGTTCGTCCCCCTTTGAGCCACAAACTTACCACCTCATCAACGCATCGGTTTGGCAATGGGAGGCACAGTACGAGACCACTGAGCTAAATGGCAGGTCCAATAGCCCAACGCTACCGCACTGTATTGAGACTTCGGGAGGGAGGTTTACTAACGTTCCACGCCACACTCTGCTAGTTGGCCTCTGTTACACAGGCTTCATCACCCTGTTGATACACTAATCAAGCACATATTAGCACACACATGCACAATGCACATACACACACACACACACACATGCACGGCACGCACACACAACCATACACACACACACTACTCAGTCCACTCTGTCCAAACAGTGCTCCGTAATCAAGCACAGGTTTACGATTATCAAGCTAAATGACATCCTGTATCTAATAATAATAATAAGCCCTGTGTGTGTGTGTGTGTGTGTGTGTGTGTGTGTGTGTGTGTGTGTGTGTGCTCGTGTGCGTGTGACAGAAAGAGAGAGAGCGAGAGAGTAGAATTGTGCACGTGTTTGCGCGTGTGCATGTGTGTGTGAATAAGTTGACCTTCCACTAGCCCTGCCTGTTGATTATTACTGCAATTATCCCAATCCTGTTTGTCAGGGTCATTGTATTGGAGAGTGGAGTAGCGCCCATGTGTACTTACAGTATGTTGGTCCCAACCCTCAGAGAACAACGAATACAGAGGGGACTGTATAGTTCACAGTGAATAAGAAGGCTCACCGCACACTAGTGGACTTGGTTTTGCTGCATTTTATTTAATGCAGGTGAACAACGCGTTTCGCCCTGAGCTTCGTCAGGTTCACTTGGGGACTGTATAGTTGTTCTGTTTGTATTGCACCACATTATGGTTTTGATTCCGTTGCACAGCTGTTGTTGTTGTTGCTGTTGCTGTGATGGTGTGCAGGACTCAGTTTCTGGAAACCGTTGTTGCTAACCAGTTAGTAATTTAGTGGGTTTCCAATGGGAAATTGTATTACAACCAAGTAACAATTTAGCAACTATGCCGCCATGAGATGCACACCTGGGGAACTCTGTTCTCTGCCATTAGGACATGTATCACACATTACATTACAATACACTTAGCCGAGGCTCTTTAACAAAGCGACTTACAGTTATTATTGGTTACAGTCCCTGGAGCATATGGGCTTAGTTGCCTTGCTCAAGGGCACCTCAGCCATTGAGCGAAGTAGGGAGTGGAGGAGTTGGTTTTGAACCTTCTGATCTAAAGCGCATCTGAAGCTCTAACCGTGCGATCACACCGCCGGCGTTGAACGCGTCAAAAGCGGCGGAAGTAATTGACTTTGTATGGGAGAGCAGGCGACAGAGCCGAGGGCGTCAAAAGCGTCAAAAGCCGAGGGCGTCAAAAGTTGAATTTCGTCTAAAAATATGTAATGAGCTCGGCACCAGCAGGCATCAGCCAATGGAATGTTCATATTTTTCTAATCATGAGCTTCGGTTGGTCAAGATCCCTGGTCGAACGCTTCAGGTTGAATCGTTTCAACCTGAACACCACGTTCACCGCCCCTGACCTATGCTTTCCAGGCAGGAGTCAGCAGCGTTATAGCTCTTTCAACACAGGCGGTGTGATCGCACGGTAAAGTTCAACCATTTAACCACTTGGCCAAGGCTGCTCCCTTTCACCATGTGCACCATGTATAATCTCAGTGGCAGCACAGGCATCAGCCGGACACCACCACCTAACTTCAAGAAATGCGACCAACTAAAAGCAATAAAATCCCTTTATTCCATTACTTTCTGTTGGAAGTTGCATGTGCTACTTTTTAAAGGGACACTGTGCAGGCAATGGTAAAAAAGGGTATTGCAACTATGCTGCTAATTGAAACTAGGCTCCCTATTGCCAAATTTGATCTTTACATGAACGCTTACTATGTAATAAACAAATATTTTCTAGTATGGTCCAAGTACAGTGATTTTTGCAGCTAAAAATGGCTATTTTTGGAAATTCAAAATGGCGGACCATGGAGAAGATCCCCCTTTTCATATATGAAAAGTGCACTTTTTCCAGTCATAATGAATACTTAGAATTTGATGGTGGTGGTAAGTATTCATGAAAAAGGTAACATTAGTGAATGGGCAGCATGAATTCTGGAAATAAACAACTAAAAATCTCACACAGTGTCCCTTTAAACATTCTTTTGTAGTGCTGTCTCAATTCTTAAAAGTTGTGTTGCACTGACAGTTAACAATTTCCCTTTTCGCAGCCAAACCTCAACGATAACTGACCAATCATAGTGTTAGCAACGGTCACTTCTCGACCTCAGTCAAACATGACATTTTGATGACCGGAAGTCTATGGGAGAGAGCCCTACTCCCGAAGATAAAATGAAACATTGTGCCTATCGCGTCTGTTAAACCGAAAACCGATATCCAAAAAGGCTAGAGGGAGGGGTTAAATTTTACTCCTTCCTGAAACCAAAGACACAGGGAGAGAAATGTCAACAACAGAAGCTGCCACAATCATGTGGCTTAAATGCTACAAATGTGATAATCACATGGATTTAATGCAGCATATGTGAAAGGAGACTTATCCTGCTGTACACGAGCATTGATGCTCTTATATTTCATTGTCCCAACAAGAAACTACAAAATTATTATGAGGCGCTTGCTACGTTTTAGTCCCTGCATTCAGTGCCAATGCTTTACCCTCTATTCTGACCTCATTTACTGGCTACAAACACGATATGTAATGTCATGGATGTAGCCTTCATAGGCATATTGTAGACCTTTTCTTCTGTTTCGATCTGAGATCTTGCCGTTTTTCCAAAAATTGCTTGTGATTTATTTGGGCAAAGCCGATATTGAGGGGGGGGGGGATGTATCGACATTGAAAATATGTTGGTCCTCCATTCATTTCAATGTGGAGCGCCTAGAGCACGAGCTTGTTTGACTGACATAGGAACCATTGCTGAGGGGGTAGGTGTTTGCGGAACGGTGAATTGGTGTCCATCTTATTGTCTAAACCCTAGTCCTTGTCTCATGTGGCCTCAAGATATAAGGAAAAACTTAATTGATCATAGAAGTTTAATTCAATACCTCGCAAAAGCACATTTCAAAATTGTTGTGTCTAGGCTGACAGCAGGCAAACTTTATTGTTTTCTCCACGGATACAGGGCGTCAGTGGAGCACAAGACCACAAGCACAAGGAGGAAAGTTAATGGCATTCACATTGCGGTAACATGTCTGTGTTTTCCCTTTTGGTCAGTTGTGTCGATTACAGTTAACACAGGACAGGACAAAGTGTATATCAGTATCACTCGTAATCTCAGTAGGTACAGTGGTTTAGTGGGAGAAATACTGATAACTCAGCATAAAGTATAAACACGGTCCCGCGCCAACTTCGTTGTCATAATTCTTAAATGACTTACGCTATGACTACAAACATTTTTTATTTCTTACAAAAGATTAGGTCTATCATTTTTGCCTGACATCTGACAGAGCCCTTCAATGTGACCACTGGGGTGCGTCAGGGGTGCCTCTTGAGCCCGCTGCTTATTATTACTGCATTGGACTGGGACTCAAATTTAGTGCTCATACGTATTCCATTCACAAGTTATGGGGGGAGGAGAGGGGGAGATGAATTCTAGATTTGTAATGTTTCTTTTCTTCTTTTTTTGTTTGTGTCAAAGCTCGCCCCATCTGTTGACCAAGATCGCCAATTCTGCTTAAAATTAGCCGACTTAAGGGTTCTTTTTATGAGCATTCACTTTAAATTTTGGACAGTCGCGGGTTACATTTTTTTGGGTTTGTTCTTTTCGGGGTTGGGCTTGATATTTGCCTCTGCTCTACTGGTCATTTGAATGTGTTTGGATGTTTGTAACTTAATGTTTCTCAATGTTTTTCTTCCTTATGAATTTGCCTGCAACAACATTGTCAAGTCCCATTCTGTGTCTGCCTCTGTCACACATGGATTTTAGCTACCACACAAGATGCTCACAAAGACAAAAAATGCTCTCTTACAAGGCACGCGACGGACGACCCACCCAACGTTTTTTCTTCGGTCGCTCAGGCCTGTTTGTTCCAGGGATTGTGAGCACACGAGTGGGCCGCCCTCATGTGTCCATTTGAATACAGTGTGTGGAACCAATAAGGAATTGACATTATGTAATTCTGTTGTTTCTATGGCACAGTGACTGTTGGAGCTGGGTTTTTTTGCGATATTTAGTTGTGTGCATAATGTGTGCATAATGTTGCTACAATCATGATCACGAACTGAATAAGTTAAATATATTTACTGATGTACTGAGTTTAAACCACGGGTGATTGGGCAGTTGGCAAAGTTTGATAGGTCCTCCCTGTTTTCACTTATGTAAGGGGAGCGTAGGTGGCTCAGCTTAATGCTTCCGTCAAAGCTGCTCCGACTGAGGGCATAGGAAGTCGCTACAGTGTCATTGTGAGAGTAGAGCAGCACAGAGTCCCAGGGAAGCCGACAGGGGGGAGTGTCACGTGTCCCGGGCCCAGGGAGAGAGGGGGGTCAGAAATGGATCCTCGTTACATTGTATTGACTGGGTTTGGGGCCCTTTCAGATGTCTTTGTCCCGGGCCCAGCCAAAGCTGTCAGCAGCCCTGCAGAGTCCCACATAAGGTATGCTGTGCCACACCAACTGACCTCAGCCAAAACAAAAGAAAGATTATTTGTGTTGTTTACATCATCTGCAATAATGCATAATGCTGCAAAGTTTTGGGGACAGAAACACACTCACACACACGCACACGCACACACACACGCACACGCACACGCACACGCACACGCACACGCACACACACACACACACACACACACACACACACACACACACACACACACACACACACACACACACACACGTGTGTCCCTGTCTGTTCTGTGGTGTCAGCGCTGGTGTCACTGATTCCCACTTCCCTGGCAACCATTGGCGCCCACAGGATACATGCTAAAATAGACATCAGGATGCTCGCAATGACACACACACACACACATGCACACACACACACACACACACACACACACACACATGCACACACAGACACACACACACACACATGCACACACACACACACACACACACAAAGCATCATTGCCTGTTCACAATGTCAGCGGATACACGCACGTGCACGCACACACACACACACACACACACACACACACACACACACACACACACACACACACACACACATGCTTGTGGCCTGAAGGACCGTAGAGCTGATCTTTGCACTGCAGGTATGAACTTTTGCCTAATGCTCCAACTGAGAACTGGAGAGAAAGAGGACAAGTGAGAGGAAAAGGACAAGAGAGAAGAGAAAGTGAGATGAGAGAAAGTGAGAGGAGAGGAGTGCAGATGAGAATAAGAGAGGCATGGACAGATCCTCTCCACGTGGGATAAAGGGACTGAGAGGAATGGGAGATTCCTAATGCAGTGTGTGTTTGTGCGTGCGTGACCGTGTGCGTGCCTGCCCGCAGGCGTGTGTGTCTCGGTCTAGCCAGGGGAGTTTGGTTTGGGAGGTTCTGATCTGGGCTAGTTTGATTTGGCTCTGTGTGTGTGTGTGTGTGTGTGTGTGTGTGTGTGTGTGCGTGCGTGCGTGCGTGCGTGCGTGCGTGCGTGCGTGCGTGCGTGCGTGCGTGTGTGTGTGTGTGTGTGTGGGTGTCTAGTTTGCGCGTGCGTGCGCGTGTGGCTAGTTTGACTTGGCAGGAACATAAAGCACTTGTAGAGGAGAAGGGTGTCTGCATACACACAGGAGGCCTCAGAGGTTTAAAGGAGAGCCATTTGCTTAAGGGCCTGGATCTGGTTCCCAGGTTCTAAGCTTCTTAGAGGTGCTTTTCTTTCTTTCTCTCTTTCTATCTATCTTTCTTTCTTTCTTTCTTTCTTTCTTTCTTTCTTTCTTTCTTGCTCGCTTTCTTGCTTTCTGTCTGGCTGGCTAGATTTCTTGCATTCATAAAGTACTTTTTGACACACTTCATTGATCATAAATTTAATTGGTCGTGTCATAACGCCAATAAAACTCACCGCTCTCTTCAATTCTATTAGAAAACATTTTGGCCGGGTTAGATGAGCCTCTTTGTGAATTGGTCAGAGTTAAGTAAACATTCTAGAATCGCTGAGCCCCACCGTATGACAGTTGTGCAGCTGTGGGCTTTGGACATGCCAACTTTACATCTTATCCTAATCCTGTTAAGCAATAGTCTGTTGTGTCTGGATGGAAGATGGTGAGAGAGTTGTGTTAAATGCTGCAGAGTATCTCTAATAATCTCTACAGGTAGAACTTACCGTATGGTGTAAATTTGCAAATGCTATCTAATTAATGCATATTTATTACCACCTTCATCAGTTTCTAAGTTTTTATTATGACTGGGATTTTTATACATAAAAAGGTAGATAATTTCCATATCTGCAGTTTTTACTTTCTTGTAATGGACATCTTTATCTTCAAAATTAACTATACTTTGGTCAGACCTATAAATACGAGTTTATCACCATTAAGCCATTAAGCCATTCTCTTAATTAAGGACCATGAACTGTTAGCGGAAAGGTTCTTACAAAGGGGGAAATGCTTTGCTCTACATGTATTGGGAAAGTACTTTTTGTTTTCTTTGGCACATTTCATTGATCATATATTTCATTGTGCCTGTGACAACAACAATAAAACTCACCACTCTCTTCAATTGTATTAGAAAACATTTTGGCTGGGTCAGATGAGCCTCTTTGTGAATTAGTGACTTAAGTAAACAATCTAGAATCGCTGTGCACGTATGAATTACTTTTTGGAGTCGAGCAGCTGTGGGCTCTGGGTTTTGGACATGACAACATTACAACTAATCCAGTTAGGCAATACTCTCTTGTGCCTGGATGTAACATGGGAAGAGAAAAGAGTTATCTGAATGTGAGAGTCTCTCTACCGATCCTTTGGGATTTACCTCTGGGGTTAGAAAGGCTGTCTGGTGTATTGTAAAGGTGTCTAATTTTAAGTAGTTTACTTACAGTAGTAAGCACTTAGTTAGTTTACTAATTAGCAGTTTATGCTGCCCATTCACAAGTATTATCGTTTTTATGAGTATTTAATTCCTTACATTATTATTACAGTGCATTTGGCAGACACTTTTTAGCCAAAGCGACTTACAATTGAGAACATACAGTAATTATAGTCAACATCACTAGCCGATACAAATTGCACAAGAAATATACAGAACAGCGAGTGCTAGTAGTAGTATTTTTATTTTTACTTTTTAAAATTTAAATACATTAGCACAGTACACACAAATACATTATGCGTTAGAGTCTGGCTTGGAACTGAGGCAGCTCAAGCATAAGTGTAGTAGGTAGCCACGAAAGAGAAGAGTCTTTACTTGAAAGTTGAAAGTGATATGCTTTGTCTTGCTGCCTCTGGGAGATTGCCCCACCACTGAGGAACAGTGACAGAGAACAGTGTTGACTGGGATTGCAATCACACTTTGCTATCACACACAAACAATGCACACACACACACACACACACACACACACACACACACACACACACACACACACACACACACACACACACACACACACACACACACACACACACACACACACACACACACACACACACACACACACACACACCTGAGCTCACATGGATCTTGAGTCAGAAGTTACAGCCACAGGTTAAAAAACAAAGGAACAACCCCTTAAACCTCTTAGATGTGTGTGTGTGGGGGGGGTCTGTGTGAGAAAGAGATAGATGAAGGGAATGTGTTCTGGATGGGTGTGGAGAGAGCCATAGTCTGGTTGGGAAGGACTAGAAGAGGTCATTTTCCTGCACACCCTCCACCGAACAATCAAGGCTGAAAGTTCACCCTTGGCATTGATGATAAAAGTGCCAAAAGTGTGTGTGTGTGTGTGTGTGTGTGTGTGTGTGTGTGTGTGTGTGTGTGCGTGTGTGTGCGTGCGTGCGTGTGAGAGAGAGAGAAATGGAGACACGGCCCTTGACTCTGTCCACTTAACATCGTTGGTAACGAGCATTGTGTGTGTGTGTGTGTGTGTGTGTGTGTGTGTGTGTGTGTGTGTGTGTGTGTGTGTGTATGTGTGTTTGTTTGAGTATGTGTGTGTGTGAGGAAATGTCCCTTCTCCATGCTGAGTATCAGGTCTTCCTTGGATTGTATCTGTATGCTCTCGCTGCCAATTGCCTCTCTGTCTAATCACTGGTAATTGATGCCTCATTGTGTGCTTGTGTGTGTGTGTGTGCGTGCACGTGTGCATATGTACATGTGTGTGTGTGGGCAGAAGACAGAGGAAATGTCAGAGCTACATGATTAGTATCAACTCTTGCAAAGTATTGATGACGCTAGTGTGTGCGTTATTGTGTGCTTCAGTGTGTGTGCGTGCATGCCTGCGTGTGCGTGTGCATGCATGTGTGCGTTCGCGTGTGTATATGTGTGTGTGTGTGTGCGCAGAAGACAGAGGAAATGTCAGATCTACACGATTAGTATCAACTCTTGCACAGTATTGATGACGCTAGTGTGTGTGTGTGTGTGTGTAATGTCTCATTGTGTTTGATGCCATGTAGCCTAAGTGGTTCTGGAGGCCGCCCTGCTCTTTCCCGATAACGGAAGACAGTCATCCAACATACACACACACTCACACACACACACACACACACACACACACACACACACACACACACACACACACACACACACACACACACACACACACACACACACACACACACACACACACACAAACAGAGACACACACACACACACACACACCATCAATCACCCATTGCTTTGATTAATGTCGACTCTTTTAAGTGCTCACAGGTGCGGCAGAAAGAGACTATCAAATTTAATTGTGAAGTCATTTGAACAACAGAAAGGGTTGAACGAACTGCGTAGAGTGACGCACCAAGTCATTTCCAGTGACAGTGTTTTTGTTTCTCCAGTCTTTTAAGACTTTTACAAGAGAGAACAATGCACACACAAAACATTATTTCCACGTGCATAGATATCAATGAACTCTGAAGTTTTTAAATAACAGAAAGGGCCGGATAGACTGCTCTGAAAAAAAACTGTGTACAGTGATAGCCTGATTATAATCGATGTTCAAATCTCTTCAAGACTCTGTCTGCCCAAAATAACAATTAACATTTCCCAAACGGCAAGGTTGACCCACCTCCCTTGGTTTGCTTATGGTTGTTTGCTTACTGACAAAATGAGAGGAGTTCCCATATTTTCGGGAACTCAGAAAGTACTTGCATTGCTCTTGACCTGACTAGTTGCAACGCTGAAAGTGTTGCATCACTAGGAGGGCACAGCCTGGCTAGTAGAGTGAGGTAACATTCATTTATCGTGACAGTGTTTTTGTTGTGCATACAGATGGTGTAACTTCAATCTGCTCATTACCGTGCCGTGCCGTGGCAGCGTACCGTGATCATTACACCCTGTGGCCATTCGGAATGCGGGGGGCAGTATAGCACCGCTTTTGCAGAGCAGCGTCTGCCTGTGATTGTGCGTCTGTTTGTGCTTCCGTGCTTGTCCGTCCCCCAGTTTTAGTAGTAGTAGAAATACAGTCAGCAAATTGCATGTTTTATTTAGCATTGGGCATTTGATAGGGCATTTGATAATAACACAAGTGTGAGCCCTAAACAAGACCACCATGTTAATTTAAACTCGACTTTTTTCTGTCTTGCATTCACCGTCTCCCAATCCGTCCCTAACTTATTTCGGCACCATTCAAGCCAGGAACGGGTATCCTCAGGATACAGAGTTTGCATACCTACTACAATTTGAAACGGTAAAGACAATTAAAACCGAGTCAATCAGACAGGAACACCATTGTAATTAAGTGTGTCCCGTAACGCCAGCATGAGAGAGATCGAATTTTAAATTTGGCGGCGACATTCTGTCTTCAAAACTGGCATCGGCCGCTTCCAATTTAGGACCATAGGCCTATTCAGCCGTTTCCACAACCTCACTGATCACAGTTGCTTCATCTCTAATGCCAGGGCTAAGAATAACGAAAATAGCAAAACAGAGTAGGCTAATAAACCGTTATGGAGAGACTGAGGAGACATGAAATCAAGCGGCGGAGTTCGGACCATTTTGAGTGGACCAATGTCGCTTGCTTTGTGTAGCCCTATCAAGCAAGCCTGTCTGTCTCATTTGTGCAATGAGCACAAAAACACAAATTGAACCACTCGTATAGTGTGAGTCAAACAGACATGAACAACATTGTAGCCTAATGAAGTAGTGCCCCGTCATGTCAGCATGAGAGAGGTGATTTTACATTTGGCGACGACATTCTGTCTTTAAAACTGGCGCATGCCGCTTCCCCTATTGCAGGCTATTATGATCTACACTGTCGTTACCACAAAAAACAAGGTAGCACAACTTAATACTATTACTAGTCTATATATCTGGTAAATAGTAGGTTGAAGACGGGGGTATTATTGGTGCACTGTTTTTTTGCGAAGCAGAGTAATCTGCTTCAGTGTAGCTCATTGTACGTTGATCCCTCCCTCAGTTTTAGGCTACAAGTGGAAAGAGTCAGCCAATGTGCATTGCACGTAACATTGGGCATTTGATAATAACACAAGCGTGATCCCTAAACAAGACCGCCAGTCGACGGTGTTTTGTTTTTATTATTCTGTCCTGCATTCACCGTCTCAATTCCGCTCCTAACTTATAAGTGATGACTGTTAATTATTTCTGCACTAGCCTATTCAAGTCAGGAACGGATATCCTCAGGATAGCCTACGGACTAATAGGTTGAAGACGTTTTTTTGTATTGGTGCTTGTGAACATTTCATCCTTTCAATGCACTGTTGTGCGCGATCGACGGGATTCCGGTTAACTGGGGATGTGATTGACTGCACACGTGACAAGACATCTGTTACACCAGGTGTGGCTAATCATATGTGATTAGGACTGCAAATTCAGTTGCTTCGGTGGAGATGCGAACCAACAATATGACTGGGGAACTATGGCTGGATCTCAAATGGTGCACTTGTGCACTTCGGGCACTATGTTTCAGTGCGTAACTAAGGGCCAAAACATACCAAGGCGGAACGGAACGGTCGCAGGACGGACGCGGTCTTTCTGCTTAGTTTTGGCCGGCGTGCTTTTCTCTGCCTTGCACACTGACAGCGTCGGCGTGCGCGGCCAGTCCTGTTCAAAACCCTCCCCACAGCTAAAGCTAGCGTGCTACTTTGCCATTCATTTGAATGAGACACCGCCGGTTGCCGGCGTGAAAAATACGCTGGAGTTCTATTTTCCAAATGCAGCGCGGCGCGGAGCCGGCTCCCGCGCCGCTGACGCCCGACTACCGCCGGTTGGTGTGTAAGGACAGATAGGTTTCAATGTATTTTCACCGACGCCGGTAAAAAACGCGGCCGTTCCGCGACGCTTTACCGCCTTGGTGTGTAAGACCCCTAATACGGCATACGCACTGAAACCTGAACACTAAAGTGCACAAGTGCGCCATTTGAGATTCAGCCTATGACTCCTTCGGAGGCTGGATAACCTGTCGCGCCACGACATGTCACAAAAGGCTGTGCAGTCCCGTGCACTGCACTGCACTGCTGTAACCCACCCCCTCCCCCACAGTCAAAAAGTTCAACACGTTCTGAAAATTTTAGCCGCTTTGCATTAAGTTTTCGAGCAGACACTTGTCCACGGTGACGCAACATCGAAAGAGAAAAGCAGAGACTGTTCACAAATAACTGAGTAAAGATTTCATTTTTAAAAAAACCACAGCATTTGTATGAAAATGTGCTGGGTGACCACACTGCCTAGGCCTATCCAGATGCACGTATAGCAACAATGAGAAAGAGAGGGAGAGACGGAGAGAGAGAGAGAGCGATTAGCGCGTATCTGTGTGTGTGTGTGTGTGTAGTGTGTGTGTGTGTGTGTCTCGGGGAACATTTGAAGTGAAACAACCCTCCCCCACTTCAGCATCAGATGTTGGTGGTCTACAAGTCAATCCTTGTTTACCCGACTATCTTGTAGCCCAGTCATGAAGTTCATAAAGCCATCGGTAGCCTATAGGCTAAGATATCCAAAATCCCTCCGCAAATTTCTGCATTGCCTGAGTTCATAGGCTAAAACAACTTTATTTAGGCCGGACTTATTTAGCTTACTTTATTAGCCTTATTTAGGCTTATTATCGTATTTAGGCTTTAACGTGGGCCTATTTTACAAAATATCGAAAGAAGGAAAAGAAACGACAGACAAGTTGAGGCTTACTGATCGTAGCCTATTACAGCAGTGGTTCCCAACCTATGGGTCGGGACCCCCCTTATGGGTCGCCAAAGATCCACAGGGGGTCGCGGAGCCCTCTTGATTTTAAGGGGTTTCGTTTTAAATATATATAGCCCATGTTAATAGCCTGATAAACCAGACTAAATGTGGATGTCTAATTTAGTCTGGCCTCGATGCATAATACATCCGAAGATTGTTGATGAGAACAAACTTCCCTCAAAACCCTGCCCGCTTTGATTCAAAACACATGTTTGCGTTGTAATTGGTTTGCCAGATTCATGGCATTCTGGCTTCATTGAATCATTATGCGAGGCCAGACCCACCCGTAGACAAAACATTTTGCCGTCCAGCGGGTGGCGCTGGTTCACCAGGCTACCATGTTAAATAAAAGACAAAGCATTTAACAAATAAATGCAACAAATTGTAAGTGCTACATTAAACATGTATTCTATATTTGACCAAAGACGAATTGAGGAATAAAATAACTAAAATAAGTTTTCGCAGGAAACGGAGGGCATCTTGTGACTCCGTCTCGTGCGGGCGCTCGCGTGGTTGGGTCACCAAAGCTTACAATAGTAAAAACATGGGTCCCTTAAGAAAAAGGTTGGGAACCACTGGATTACAGCAAATCGAACGTGCGCTTTATGAACACACTAGCCTGAGGGCAAACATCGGCACGATTGAGATAACCACTCCATGCCAGGAATTCAACTACCTGGGCACACACTAAAATACTGACAGACTACAATTGCTTGGATCTTCAGTGGGTTTCGTGGGTCCGGGGGGATGGGTGGCCTACTGCCTAAACTGTAACAGTTTAAATGCGTCCTCTCCAAACAGAGTGTGTGTGTGTGTGTGTGTGTGTGTGTGTGTGTGTGTGTGTGTGTGTGTGTGTGTGATATTGACACCTGTCCTCCGCGACCGCGGATAGCCCCCACCTTTGCGCTTCTCATCTGGCTGTCACGCATCAACTGGAGGAGAGCGCGCAGTTCAAGGCAAGTGGCATGACTGCAATCGTCAACAGGCCTACTGTAGTCTAAACAACTGTTCAATGTTCAGCGGTGTCCGTAGTCAAATTATCACAGCGGTGGTAGATGGTTTTTATGAAAACCTGGAGGTCTGATCTATCCTACTTTGCAGCAGACAAAAACCAACAGACAAAATTGCTGAGTAGTGCCTACGAATGATTCTCCTGCCAGGATAGCGTTGGACTAACCAGAATAACCAATTTACATGTTGAATGTTGAGAGGAGGCATTTTGAAAAGTCGAAGACTTATTCACGAGGATATCATAGCTACCTTTCCTTGTCAATGTCCCATGCATTACAAAATATTCAAAAACCTCATCTGCGATAGGCTAAACACGATTTATCTAACACGCTTGAGGATAATATTGCCACCTTTCCCCTCTCCTGCGGTAGCCAGTTGCCTTCTCAGAAGAAGCAAGCTGAATCGGAAAGAGTGCGCACTGTTCAAGACCCGCGGCAAGACTGCAATGGTCATCATGGTCCGTGGTGTCAGCATTCAGCCAAAACGGTGATGGGCCCTTTTTATATATATAAAAATATACCTTATTCGCAGCAGCCAAAATCAGTCAGACAATAGGTCCTTAATGAGTATGTGCAGGCTAGCGAATGCTCCTTCTACCAGGGTAAAGTTTGCAATTGGAGAGGGGTGATTGAAGGGGTAAATTAAGTCCTACATCAAAATGATCAAAATACGGTCGATTTATTTACAATACCCTACATGACAGAACGAAAATGTGTAGGAGGTCAACAGAAAATAACCATAAACTGAGGACTATAGGCAACGTCAAAGTAAAATACAAACACGAAATCAAACAAAGCTTTTTTTTAATGCGGCAACACTGGTTAACAGCAGGTTTTACGCACACATTTCGAAGCGGTTTATCACAGATGCCGCTCTCTTCCTTGCTCTCCCAAACCCCAACGTACACTTGGTTTAATACTCCCTGCAATACTGGCCAGCTATTATTCAATCATCATTTCATTTGTCCATGCAAAGATCTTTACGCTGCGGTTAACTAAAAGTAGCCTCGGCCGAATTAAGGTAGGCTACAGCCTAACACAAAACGGTTTCCATCTGCACACAGATGCCACATATTAATAGGCTACCATACACAAAAAATGTAAAGCTAGCAAATGAAAATGAAAAGCATTTAAATTAACATCCCACTAAACAATCTCTTCCCCAAAGTCAAAGTTGAAACGGTGTGCGCTTCCGCCTCGCAGATTGACTGATTAAAGTGTGTTGATCAGTGCAGTGCGTGCAGGGTGTGTGCGAGTGTTTTTGCTCCGCCATGCACATTGAAGAAAGTTCACTTCAACATGTCAACAATGTCCCATGTGTCCATATGTAGTGCACAAAACATTAAAAGCATTGTGAGAGAACATGTTTGCCAGTTTAGTGCGAAGGGAGGAGAATCCGAGTGCAGAGAGGCTGCATGTTGACATTACATTTCATTTCGTTGGATGCTTGTCTCAAATGTCATTTTCTCTCATCACATGCCTTGGCTACTCGTTTTAAATGTGGATTTTACCCACATTAACCCGTATTACAGCGTTAAACCACATGCTACCCTGAAACACCGCTGCTTCCCCGAGTTTTACATTGCAAAATTTCCGACATTTCCTTCACTGACACTGCGGTTGATGGCCAAAGACGCAGCTCATCCTAAAAACTAAACAAAACAATATAAGGGGGGAAACATGCAGCGCCGTTGGTCAAGCCTTCTTCCTTGGTTCATTTAATGATTATTTAGACAGGGCTTTTATTTGGAACCGGCCATTATCTGTCAAATATCCTCGTGCACCCGGCCCTTAAAAGGAACCCGGCCGCTAATTGGAACTCGGCTATTATATGGAACTTTACGGTATATTAATATGCCGTCAACATCGTCTAAAATATTCCATATGGTAATAAATGTTGCCTACCCATTTGCGCTTGAATGTGTATTGTGTGTATGCAAGAGAAAGTGTGTGTGTGTGTGTGTGTGTGTGTGTGTGTGTGTGTGTGTGTGTGTGTGTGTGTGTGTGTGTGTGTGTGTGTGTGTGTGTGTGTGTGTGTGTGTGTGTGAGAGAGAGAGAGAGAGAGAGAGAAACCTGAACATGCGCTAGCACGTGGTAAAGCGTATAGCGAGCGCTCCCAAGTATAGCAAGCGCTCCCAAGTATAGCAAGCGCTCCCAAGTGCCACCTGGCGGTTGTTTGGGTACACTGCAGCTAGGCCCGGTACGTACCGAGGTGGATGACGTGGCATTACCTCGGTAAAGGGTGTGCATTGTAGGGGGACCGACTGTATATATCAATAAACTGTGAAGACATTTGAACAGCCTGTATTATAGTGAGCTTATAGAGAGTTTTTGTTTCTTTCATGTCAGTTCACACCGTTACAAGAGTAACCATCCTTAACACATTCACTCCCAAGTCACGTAAAAATACAGTATGTTTTTGCCTCCCATGCGTTGGCTCCCAAACCGTAAAATTACGTTTTTACGTTTTTTGTTATTGGATTCTGAATCTACACATTCTAATGCACATTCTGTGTGATTTTCGTAATAATGTGATGAACAGAACTGACATAGATCATGAAAACACCCACAAAGTCAAAACTCCTACAAAGTCAGGATCTGGATATTTCATCATCTCTGCATTTTATTACACACAGTATTTGAGTTTCATTATAGCGAATCAAACGTCTTCCTGATAACGTCACGTCATGTCTCCTTTACTTCCTAGAGCATCAAAACATGTCCTGTCAGTGCCTTGCTAGCAAGCCTGTTCCTAAACATATGATTGAAGGATAAGGAGTTTTGCTGTCATCAAGATAGGTGTAAAATGGAAGGTTGTAATGAAAAACAGC
>NC_085868.1:4905395-4910395 GCF_034702125.1 Engraulis encrasicolus
AAAATCAATTTTAGTCTTAGTCATATTTTAGTCATTGCCTTCCCAATTTAGTCTTAGTCTTAGTCTAAATGACGAAAATCAGAAAAGGGCATTGACGAAATATTTTTGTCATAGTCATGGTAGACGAGAGAGAGTTGGAGAGAGAGAGGGAGAGAGAGAGAGAGAGATTGACAGAGAGAGAGAGAGAGAGAGAGAGAGAGAGAGAGAGAGAGAGAGAGAGAGAGAGAGAGAGAGAGATCGACAGAGAGAGTGAGAGAGAGAGAGATATTTGAGTTGTGTTTTTTCTGAGTGCTGGGATGTGTCTGGCAGACTGGCAGAAGGTTAGGACTGGTAGCACAGGTAGACCTTAAGAGAACCATGGACACATGGAGAGACCTGTGCTAATATACATACTTTAACTATTAATTACTTCAGTCAATTGAGGATAGTTTGTAAATCTTAGAAATGTGGGCTTTCACTTCACCTTCACTTATTTGTGTTATGTGTCATTTCATATGATGGGCAGTTTGGGGGTTTGTTGTCAGAAAGTAATTTAATATCATACAACTGCATTCAATTCTGCAATAGATGGAAGCGTAATTCTTCCTGTTCCCCATAATGTGGCCCATCACGAAAACCTGATGGATCACACCATGTAATTATATTTCAATGCACCTTATCTGTGCACATCACCAAATCTTTGCAATTCTTTTTCATGTCTGCACATGGCCTCGAACAGTATTGCATACGCTGGGCCGGAATAACTTACCACACAGGCTATATGGCTGCAGCCTAGGGGGGCCCCACCTGCCAGGGGGCTCCTGATCGACCAAAAGTGGGGAAAAAAATGCAGAATGCAAGATGCGGTATTGAAAAATTCATGTGTCATGTTGAGTACAGTTGGAAACATGTTATCCTAAATTTCTAGCATGTAATTATGACACTGTCTTTGTAAATATGACATGCAATCATGGGAACCTGTAGCCATAGCTGCCCCAAGCCATCTTAATCCGGCCCTGTGCATACGGTATGTGAATAATACCTCAGATCAGGGGCGTCATTAGGTTGAGCAAAGATCCGGGGCTGTAGCCCAGCAAAAAAAAAAGAATTTTAGTGTGGAGCGGCAGCCTAGTCGAGGGAGCGAAGCGACCGAGAGGGGGGTTGGTGCGGAAGGGGGGTTCCCCCCTTTCCGTGTTGCGGAGTTTTTGGAAAATTAAGGTCAAATTGGGCCATTCTAGGCGTACACAAAGGGGAAAATGTACTTTTGACACCATAGTCTTAATTGGCTTTCCCATCTTTACATTTGACAGTGTAGGCTACTTTCATTAAGGACCCGTTCTTTTCTTGATATGGCCCAATGTCGCCAGCTTAGTCACCCTCATTGGGTTACAGTAATGCAGGCTAACTACTTTTTTGGATAAAAAAGTAGCCTAGTGGATATTGTGAGAGAATTAGCATAGTGATAGTGAAAAAACCATGCCTTACGTTATTAGCCTATAGGCATATTTACAGTAACACACATGACATGTAAGCTCGGCTATGCTGTCTCAAAACAGTGCGCTGCTCTTGCACAGTCAGTCGCAATGCGAGGCACTAACCACGGTTTTTGCTCTCTGCATGACAGTATATGATATCACAAAAATGATGATTAAAAACTGAACATCTCCATGAGCAACATCCATACGGGTCTGCATACTCGTTTGTCAAACTCTCAAAACAAGTGACAGACACGCACACGCACACACAGGAGAGGAGGAGCGCTAGTTGACAGACCATGGACCATAATCTCCCAAAATGTCTTGCGCAAGCATATCATACACCCGACTGTCGACACCTTTGGTTCTATTGACATTTCATGCGCGAGCTCACTGCCTCCATCAGGCCGATATCAAAACACAAGGTGCAATCAAACTCGCACATCGCTCATGACCAGGCAAACACACACACACAAGCGCCCGCGCACACAGGGAGACAGGAGCAAGAAAGCCAGCTGATTGACCATACCCTGTTAGAGATTCTCTGACCATACCCAGTCCAAAAATATCATGGGGGCTATCATAATCCAACAGACAATAATGTCTTCAGATGTCATTTTTGCAGCCCAAATAATTCAAATATGCCGTAATTTTGAATTTCTAGTTGAAGTAAAGTAGCTTGTAATGTAGTTCGCTACATTTTCCACATGGTTGTAGCTTGCCATTTCTATTGGAGGTAGCAGAGATTTTGTCTGGAGGTAGCTTGTCTACGTGGTGGAGCTAAATGTTAGCTCACTAGGTTAGCAAATTACGAGTAGTTCTAGCAGTCTTTGGAGCTTGCCCAAAACTACACAAACATGCAGATAGCCAACAAACACAAGCGAATCTGCACACATCACAATACACACGGTAGAACTAAATCACGCTGCCAGCCCACTATGAATTCAGGAAAGGTGTGTCTGTTTGAAAGGGGGTGTTAGCTTGGTGACATGATAGAACGGGTGCTTGTTTGAAGTGAAGGCTAGTTGCAACTAGAGCTTGACTGAAGACAAGTAGAAAACATGACAACAACATTGACACCAGTGCTTCGGCGAGCACATCAGGAAAAAACAGATGTCCTACCTTACGCTGTCCTGTTACTTGAAGATAGAGCCCAAATATCCATTTAGATTCGCCAAATATCCATTTTGATAGATACAGCTAGATATAGTGTGATTGAATAGTGAATGCTAAAATGAGAGGAACCACGAGCCCGCCTGGCTCTGTTCAAGCCAGCATAGAACTGACACCTGATTGGTTGACAGCAGCATGACATCACTACAACGAGGCTAGATCTACTAACAAGGTGGATAGCGGCTTCGGTTGGAAAGTTGTTATTTGTACAGTTCCATATTTACATATCATCGTGCGGTCTGTGCTGGTTACAAAGTTGCATAGCCTAATGACAGGTGCAGTATCACTGCTCAAAGTGTGGTCCACGGAGCTCTTCTCTACTATTTCCTCTTCTTAATCATATTATTATTATTATACATATTTTATTTATGTCAGTCCAGTCCAGAGAGATTCGGGGCTAATCCCCGGAGATCCGGGGCTGTAGCCCCGAATGCCCAGGTCTCTCGACGCGCCTGCCTCAGATGCTTAGCTTGACTTAATTTTGTCAAACGTATTTTGACACATAGTTTTACATCTACAATATCTATATGTACGTATATCCATATATTGCAAAGCATCTTAGAAGTCCCATTAATATTAGGCTAAGTTATAGCACAATGCTTAATTGCTGCACTTGCTATCCTGAGGTCAAAGAATAAAAGCAAGTTCACAACAGAAATAATTTGAGTACCATATGTTTATTTAATAATAATAATAATCATCATCATCATAATAAAAATGCATTTTCATTTAAATTGAACAATTTCATTGGTGATAATCAAATACCAGCCAAATACCAGCCAAACATAGTATTAATCATCGGTAGAATAAAACAGATGTGCCAAATGTAAAAGAATCATCTGCTATAACAGGGACAAGACTGTAGACTAAAGGTTTATGGTCCCGTTCATCCCTGCCTCCCTACTTGCACTCCTCAAACTTCTCCACATCACACAGTTGTCTTCACATGGCCACACGTACGGCTGGTGCTGGCGCTGCTGGCAGCGTGCTGTGGGTGGCTCAGCTGTGAACGACTCTGGTGGCGCTGACCGTGGTGACGGGGACGCTGTTGAGGGCGCAGAGGTGTACAGGCCTCAATGAAACTCGCGTCATACAGAAGCTGGGTAGGCTTGCGCTGCTGGCTGGGTGCAGGGGGGGGCACCTTTCCAGCATTTATACTGCGCACAGGTGCACTGTGATTTGGCTCCTTGGGAACTTTGAAACGTCTAGCGAAGGGGATGTTTGACAGCTGCTTTGTCCTGGAACTTGTTGACGCACGGCGATCAGACTGAGATGTTTGGGAAACATCATCCTGCTTTGCTTTCTTACAGCGTTTCTCCTTCCTCTTGTTAATCTCATCTGTGTCAGGTTGATGCTTTCTTTTCTTGTCCTTGTTCTTCTCAGCCTCCTTGGACTCCTTGGGCAGGACAGTGTTGGCCTTGCCCACCCCGGTGGGGGATGTCTTAGCTTCCTGATCTTTGTTGATCTCAGATCTGGCCTTTTTAGGTGTCTGGTCTTTGGTGATCTTGGTGAGGGCTGTATTTGGTGCCTGGGTGTTGGTGGAGGGACCCTTGTCCTTCTGCTTGGCACCTTCTGCCCGCCTTTTCTTTGATTCTTTCTTAGCCACCAGGCTCTCCTGTGAGCAGGTGCTGCTGGGCACAGGGCACTCAAGCATGGCTTGCAGGTCTTCATTCCAGGTCTTCTTGGGCTTGTCAGCTACAGTGGTTTTAGTTGCCACTGGCCTTGAGGAAGCAGTTGTGCATTTGTGCATGTTGGAGTAGGAAGCCTTGGAATCCTGCTGGCACTGCTGAGATGGAGGCTTCACCACCGGTGCAGGCCTGGTCAGGTTGGCGCTGCTAGGTCCAGCAGTCAGCACTTCAATCATCGGCAGCTGTGGGTTGCAGGCAACCTGCATTGAGGCGCTTGACTCTTGGGGCATGGGAGCCACATGCTGAAGGTGCGTGGTATTTACTGCCACGAAAGGTGCCACTTGAGAATTCAAAGCAACAGCATTGGCATGCTGCAGGCCTGCTGAATACACTGGCACAGGGGCATCGTGCAGTAGGGCCTGAGGTTGTGGGGTGAAGAAAAGCCCAGAGGCGCCAAGCTGCTGTCCATTGGCAACCACCCGCATGACGGGAGCTTGCATTTGTGGAGCTGTGAAGGTCATAGAGGCACTGTAGTGTAGGTCTGTACGATCCATAGTCTCAAGGGACGCTTGCAGCTGTGGGTGGGAGGCCACAGGGGTACCCTGCTGGTGACCCAGAGCATCCACAAGCACCATGGAGCCTTGCAGCTGGTGATCAAAGGGTACAGCTCTTCCCTGGAAGGTCACTCCCCCATGGAATCCCTGAGGGTGGATGGGATGGAGGACCTGGATCTCAGGTACAGGCA
>NC_085868.1:4912895-4917895 GCF_034702125.1 Engraulis encrasicolus
GAGTTTTATGAACATTGTTACACTCTTCATATTTATTGCAATTTTTTAAAGTCTTAATTTAATGAGAAATTACCATTTAAGTATTTTTTTTTCCCATTAGATGTGAGATTATTAGAAACCTTCCAGGAAAAACAGGGATATCTTTCTTTTAAATGTTCAAAATTGTCCGAATTTATACTAACTTTTCAGGGACGATAATTTGTTCTTCCCTAATGCAATATTCAGTGTTTATCAAACATATTGTTTAGCTCAAACAAGTATTTGAGCGTTTAAAACATGTCACACCGTAGGACATTCATGTCACGCTAAAGGACAGAAATGCAAAACTGAGCCAGAAACAAATATATCAACATGATTATTTTGTCTTTTGATCATAATATAATGTTGTAGTCAATATGGACCTACACTTTACACTCATAAGTCTTTGAATTGTCGATTATCAGCCTATCGTAACTCTTAATGACGGCCATGCGGTCATTAAATGTAACCTGCAGAGCTCATAAGACTCATACTGAAGTGTGACCTTGGCATGACCATCACACTTTTGTAGGTATGCTATGACTGTCACACCATTGAACCTGTAGTGTGTAGTGGCCAGTGCCTGTTTGGTATCTCAAGCTGGACAGCACATTTATGCTGTATATTGAGCTCTCCACAGCATACTTTATTCATCTATACTCCTCTTTATACTCTCTCACTGATCTTTCCGTCACTGTTATATTTTATGGTTTCAAAGCACCATTAATGACATTTTATATCATTTGACAGTATCTAAAATCAACAGCAAATATTCATCAACAATGCATCAAAGTATAAATTCCAAAGGCCAATAAAGGAATAAGTAATTTGAATACACAATATTTATCTTGTCATATGTACTACCAGTTGTTTTAAAAGCTATTTCTCAAATATCTAGTCCATTGGTGTGACCTGTTTGTCCTTTGGTGTGATGCTCCAAAGTGTCACACCATAGGACTTTTACCATCACACCATAGGACTTTTACCATCACACCATAGGACTTTTGAGCTTTTGAGTTAATTTAAAGCCATGTCGTTGCCAACTGAAATACAATTTCACCTTTAGTAAGATGCATTTTCATACATCTACATAAGAAAAAAATATGAAAAATATACACTATTGTCAAAATGTATTTTATGGCTGTCACACCAAAGGACTACAAAACTAATACATCTTGTGGTAGCAAAACATAATTGATTGACTGAAGAACTCTGAGAGAAAAATCTAAAATCCACCCTTGCCATTGGCTTCTCAAGGGTCTAAAGTCACAATTTATGTACCGCTGGAGCTTCAACAATAGATAATTATCCACAGAATTAACCAAAAATATGATGTCACACCACAGGACATTTTTTTCTGCGACAAAGTTTCATAAGTCCATACGGTCTCAGAAAAACAGGAAAAAAATTAAGCATTGCCACTTGCTAAAATAGACACCTAGAAAAACATGCCAGGGTTGTTTAGACAAATGACTGAGCTTTGATTATTTATATAAAAATGTTTTAATATGGAGAACCAGGCTTGCCTCAGTCACACCATAGGACAAATGTGACATTTGACTCAAAATTAAGTATACTTATTTAAGCTCTGTATTTATTACACATTACTTTTTCACAACAACGACATTAGTTTAATCATTTAAAGCATTGACAATTTTGAAAGCATGAATTTACTTAATTTTAAGAGCCTGCGACAGCAAAATTTACACGTCACGTCATCTACCCACACACACACACACACACACACACACACACACACACACACACACACACACACACACACACACACACACACACACACACACACACACACACACACACACACACACACACACACACACACACACACACACACAGCCTCGGGGACAGGGCAGAAGGCTTTTAATATGACTGCTTCCTCTGTCTGCTGGCCTCAGCTGAGGACACAAGGACACAAACAGGATTTTACGGCAAAACACACCAACACACACATTTTATTCATCTCCTGCCAGCTTGGGTGTGTGTGTGCATGTGCATGTGCGTGTGTGTCTGTGTGTGTGTGTTTTCCTGCATTGTTACAGGAACACAGCTGAGACTGAAGGAAATGCCAACCAAGCCTCTCCAAAAATTATTACTGTAGCAATGAGCCCTGAACACAACTCCTCCCTTAGTCTCTCATGCACATTCTCATGCATTCAAATGGACAGTGTTTTCACAGACATTTACGTTTTGTTACGTTACGTTCTCCCCAGAGTTTTCCCTGAGGGATTACCCTTTATAAAAACAGCATAGGCCTACTTTTATTTAAAGGTGCACTGTGTCATATTTTTAGTAATTAATTTACAGAATTCATGCTGCCCATTCCACCATTGAATTCTGAGTATTCACAATGACTGGGAAAAATGCATTTTTCATATGTGAAAAGGGGGATCACTTTTGAATTTCCAGAAATAGAGATTTTAGCTTCAAAACTTACTTACTTACTGTACTGGGTATTATACTGAGAAAAAAAGTCAAAGAAAGAAACTTGCAAATGTGTGACTTCGTAAAGTCGCACATTTACGGGGAAAAAAATCAGAAATCTACGAGAAATTCAGTCAGATAGGCTATTGTGGCATTGTGAAGTAGCAAATTTGCGAGGAAAGAAGCCCCCAATCTCTCATCTCTCACTTAAGTTGAGAGCCATTGAAGGAATCGTTTGGTATGGCACACACACACAAATACACACATTCAAACACCACTCCCATTTTACGGACGCATCCAGTCACCCTACACACACACGCACTGAAGGTCAGAGTAGGTGGTGACGTTGAGAGTTCATGCTAAGAGCTTCATTTGGCTTTCATTTTGCCAAACCATTGAAGGAAACGGTTTGTGTTTGATAACAATCAGCATGCATCACTCAGCGCTGTCCTCCTGTCAACCACACAGAAAGCCTACTCCACACAACCACATAGATGCACACATGAGATGGCAGAGTTATAACTTTTCTTGTCAAATTTGCGACTTCACAATGACTTTCTTTTGTGTAGATTTCTGAATATTTTCTCATATTAATACCTCCCATCTCTGAAAAATAACATGTTCAAACCTGTCCCTCACACACCACCGTCCTTCTCTTTATTTTTTTGTTACAATTTTTAGGGATTTTGCCTTTAATCAGATGGGACAGTGAATAGAGACAGGAAAGCGGTGAGAGAGAGCTTTGGGAAAGGAAATTGACGCAGGTCGGACTCAAACCTGCTTTCCTGGTAGGAAGTGAATCACCTCTGAGAGAAAACTGCAGAGACTTTAGTGCAGTTATTCTCCATAGACGGTGTACAGTTTATGAAGTTAACAGTGTTGGGCAGGAATGCAATACAAAAGTAATTAATTACATTAATGCGTTACTGTTTGTTGTAACACAGTAATGCCTTAAAGGAAAGAAATGATAATATTTATTTAGTTACAATACCAATGCAAGCTACAATGTTTTTTAATCTTTCTTATTTCGTGTTTTTCTTCATACAATGATGTAATATAATGGATTTCTTTCAAATTATAGTAACATATTAATCAGTAAGGCGGCACAATATTTGAGTAACTTACTCAACACTGATAGTCAGGGAATAATGTTTCATATCATAAATTTGACCAAGTGTCAGCATGCGGAAGTGTGTGTGAGGTACACAAATGTGTGACTGTGTGTGTATGTGTGTATTTGTGTGTGTGTGTGCGCGCGCGCACGTGTGCATATTCTACATAAAGATGGTGTGTGAGAGAGAGTGTGAGTGCATGTGTGTGTGTACGTATGTATGTGTGCATGTGTGCGTGTCTGTGTGTTTGTGTGTGCGTGCTTTTGTGTGTTTGTGGGTGTGTGTGTGTGTATTCTAAATTAAAAGGAGTGTGTGTGTCCGTGCGTGGATGTGTATATGTGTGTGTGTGTATGTGCGCGCGTGCGCGCGCTTGTGTGTTCATTTCTGTGTGCGTGTGTGTGTGTGTGTGTGTGTGTCTCCAAAGGAAGAGAAGGCTCCCAGATCTCTCCTTTATCACCCTGACGACGCCAGGAGAGGTGAGGCTCTCTTCCTCACATGGCACATCTGTCTCTAGCTAAACACACACACACACACACACACACACACACACACACACACACACACACACACACACACACACACACACACACACACACACACACACACACACACATGCAGGCATACACAGATAAACGCACATATAAACGCACCGGTTCACACACACCGGCTCACACCATTAATCTTCCTGATGTCTTGGTGTGTGTGTTTGTGTGTGTGTGTCTGTATGTCTGTCTGTCTGTCTGTCTGTCTGTCTGTCTGTCTGTGTGTGTGTGTGTGTGTGTGTGTGTGTGTGTGTGTGTGTGTGTGTGTGTGTGTGTGTGTGTGTGTGTGTGTGTGTGTGTGTGTGTGTGTGTGTGTGTGTGTGTGTGTCTGTGTGTGTGTGTGTGTGTGTGTTTGCTGTGCTTGGTGTGGTTTGTGTTAGTATTTGATCTCTGTCCATATTCTGAATAAAGAGGTTTTGGGTTGTGTTTGTGTTTGCGTGTGTGTGCGTGCGTGCGTGCGTGCGTGCGTGCGTGTGTGTATGTGTGTGTGAGAGAGATAAAGAGAGAGAGAGAGAGAGAGAGAGAGAGAGAGAGGGAGAGAGAGAGAGAGAGAGAGAGAGAGAGAGAGAGAGAGAGAGAGAGAGAGAGAGAGAGAGAGAGAGAGAGAGAGAGAGAGAGAGAGAGAGAGAGAGAGAGAGAGAGAGAGAGAGAAAGCAGCTATCACTCACTACCATTCAAGAGGAGGAAGGGAGTGGTGAGGAGAGGACAGAGAGACAGCGAGAGGGCAGACAGGGAGTGTGTTTGGAAATTCACACAGCTTCTTTCCATCTTCAGGCCTCCCCGTTTCCACCCAGCCCTCTACATCCACCCAGGGCTACATCTCCACCCAGGATTGTACAGTCAGAGAGGCCAACAAGGGGAGGCAAAAGGGTCAATTGTCCCAGGC
>NC_085868.1:4925395-4950395 GCF_034702125.1 Engraulis encrasicolus
GACAAACTGTGACTTATTTCGCTCAAATTGCCTCTCAATGCCCAAATCGCTTTTGTTTCATTTGTCACAAGATCTTCTATACAAGGTCAATAACTTCCAGCAACGTTGTTGCACCGTTGTCTTTGGTGTGTGCATATAGTAACGGTCTGGAGACAAAAAAAGTAGGCAAAACCGAGCCATGGTTGTGCTTATCAATAAACATGTCATAATAGGCTTGCATATGTTACAGCCCTTTTCAATGACACAAAATCATGCAATGTGTTTTATTTGGTGAAAAAAAGAGCAGAAGCCATACAAGGTTTGTGTTCCAGAAATACCAATGATGAGATGGAAGGGATAGGAGAAACGCTAGAGAGACATTTTGTCTCTCACAGAAAGTTTATGTTTAGACAAAGTTGCTGACTGGGAAGGCTGGGTTGTGTCAGTGGACCCAGGGAGTGGTGAGCCCAAAACTGGGTCATCGTAGGCTTCTTGAGTGGGGTGGGGGGCAGTCCAAAAGCTGTCAGCGACCCTGTGTTTAGGCCATAGCATGTACTGTACACAGTAACCAAATCTGAAATTGGACTGTACACTTACAGAGACATTCATAAGCGTTGTTTATGCATGGAGGGCTTTCTTAGCAGTGCTGCTGTAGAGCAAAGGAAATTAAACAGGGTGGCCCTTGGCCTTGTTCGATTCATTAAAAAGAAAAGAAAGAAAGGAAAAAAAGAAAGAAAAAACTATGATTCAACAGAGAGTGTTGATGCAAGGCCATCTCCGACGGGCTTTGGCAGGCCTCCGGGGAAATAAACTGTTGTGTTTCAGGCCGCTCATGTGTTGAGTTGTGTAATGTAGTGGTGAGGGGGGGTAATAATCTACGTAACAACACTACCGCACATGTCTCTCGTTGGCCGGCGTTTGGGCGGTCGGTGACGTAAATGTGTCTGGCTGACTGTGCATGTGCTTACCCGTTACGGAGGGGAGGTAACCCCACTGGGGCGGAGGGACACCCCCCCTTCCCACCACCACCACTCCACCCCACACCTCCAGACCCCCGACCTCTCATGTGTGCACCGCGAGTGCGCTGTTTACGACCTCCCGCGGCACTCCCGCTAATACGAACCAGACCTCAGGAGGGGGAAACCAACCAGCCGAGTCTACTCCAGGACAGAGACCATAGTCTACTCCAGGACAGGAAATATCTGTACTTTTGCCTGGAGCTGGGGCTGACGCACTCCCAGCTGAGCCAAGCCTATAGTGCAATGTGTGTTCCCCCCTAATGCTACCTTGCCAGTGACTCGACATCCATCACAGTGAGTGAGAGCATCCCTGATGAGTATCAGAGGTCCTGGCAGTGCAACAACATGTGGAATCAGATACATGTGCAGTCATCACTGCCAGATAGACCGACTCAATTAACTGAAGAGGGCTTTGAAATGATGGACCATCCAATAGTGTCTCCAGTCTACTGTAGCTCTTGGCAGATGAATTCATGTGACAAGATCATCATGACAAGATCAAGACTATGGACATAGGCCTAGGCTATTTTACATCCCTTTGATAGGCCTACTGAATAGGCTAAATAAATAAATAAAGAAATAAAGAAAGAAATAAAGAAAGAAAGAAGGACGATAATATGATGACAAATTCAATAGGCTGTGTATTGATAAATGTTTCATGTTATGCTAGCAAGGTAATTATTAGGCCAATTAATAGGCTAGGCCTAGGCCTACACAAGGGAACTGGCTGTTTGCCAACACTGCACTGACATGACTCTTGGTGCCCATGTTCAACATGCTCAAATTACTGTAAAGATGAAAGAATATTGTGAGGAAGACACAGAACAAGAAGATCATCTGTTGTTAATCAACATGACAACTGTTTCCGTGCTTTTTTAACTCGCTATAACGGTAGCTGACAGTGAGACCACCAGCAGACAAAAAGATGCAGGAGGAACTGATGAGCAGTGGAATTAGAACATCAGTGGTCGCATGTGACATGTTGTACAAGTGCGCCATCTGTCTGTCAAAAATGTCCCACACAGAACCATTCTATCCGCTGTCGGTCGCTATAGCAACATACACAACTTATATTTCCGGATAGGTGTGCGAGTGGAGTTGGTGAAATAACAAAGACAGCAACGAAGATGTAAACTCAAAATATCTCGGATATACTGTATCTTACTGTGTTTTAACTTATACCCAACGTCAAACAAAAAATAGGCCTGCTTCAGAGGGAAAATACCTGTAAACAATGTGAGTCGCTAAACTTAGGCTACAGCTCGCCTGGAAAGTGACAGCCGGCTGGCTACGGCGTGTGAAATGTTTCGCCAAACCACGCAATGGAGAAAAACTATCAGCGATGCAATCAGTTTACACCAGGAACAAGCTTTGAACACAGTCATTTATATCTTGAATGAGTGCGGACCGACAGGATTCCAGTTGAAGGAGAACGGAGGAGTCATAAGCTTCAAAGTAAGAGGAAAACATTGGTCGTCGTCCCTGGAATCTGTAACCATTGTCAATAGTTATCAATTGCTCTCCTTTGATTGACAGGTCTGCCTTGGAGACACCCACACATGTACCTGCCCAACTTTCCAGAAAGAAAAGGAACTATGCAAACACATTTGTTGGTAAGTTTAACTAAGCTTACATCTAGCACTAGGCCTACTATTGAGTTGATAGATAAACAAGCCCGCGTCAGTAAACAAAAGTAAGCTAGGCTAATTGGAGATTTTGCTTTTCTCATTGTCATTGCAGGATTTTGTTGCGGAAATTTAGATTGCCAAGGGACCATGAATGTAAGTGTAAGACATTTTAACGTAGTCTACAATAATTGTAAAATATCTTTTTTTTATTCATTTCAATCTACCGGTAGCCTAGGCTATGTTGATTCCTTTCTCTCTGTTTCTCAATGATTATGTATGATCATGTATTGTGCAATGTAGCCTACTATATTGTTTTAGTGTGTGTGCGTGCGCGCGTGCGTGCGTGCGTGCGTCCTGTGAGGTTGCAGGGACAGGACTACTGTCATGCACCTCCACCCCACCACTCAACTTTTTTCAAAGACAGTCATGTTATTTTCACCAGCCAAGAACAAATGGGTATGGGCCCTAGGCAAAGAGGCACAATGGGATCTTTTCTTCTTTTGAGACTATTGCTGAGGGGCCTTCTTCAGGAGATAGGCTATTTTGATAGCAGTATGCCCTATCAGTCCAATCCGTTAAGACATGGCTATGGTAGGCTACTGTTAGTAGTTACATTTTCAATGACTATTACAGCGTTCCACTGGTGGAACGTCATGCATTATGGGGCTACGCCATTGAATTTTGATTACTAGGACAATTGCCTAGTTATGCTTGCCTGGTTGTAACAAGCCTGTGTGTCCTCCGTATGACCTGCTGTCTCAGACTGCTACCAGCTGGGCCTGGGGGAGAGGCAGATTGCGGAGGTGCTGCGGGGCTCTCTTGGCGTCAAGACTCCTCGCGCCACCACGCGAGATCCGCTGGCCACCACCGAAGAGGCGCAGAGCCAGCGGAGCCTGGCCGAGGAGGACGGCAGCCTCCGGCAGAAGGAGATGGAGGAGGACGACGTGTGCCCCATATGCCAGGAGGAGTTCTTCAGCAAACACCTACCTGTGGCCCACTGCAGGTATAGTAGGCCCATACTGCAGTTCCATACAGCCTTCAGCACGCTGCACTGGCATGCATTTACTTACTGTATTTAACAGTTGGTTTGGGATGGTGCATTCTGTCCGAGAGTCTGCTGCTGACTGAAGGCTTCCAAGGTTATAGGTTGGGCCACTGATAGCTTAGTCCGGGCCCCTCTGGCCCCCATACTCAATACATACAATGTAATGAAACATATGTGTGTGTGTGTGTACGTGTGTGTGACTGTGTGTGTGCGTGCGTGTGTGCGCATGCGTTGTCAGGGGATAGTTGTGTGTTGGAATTGTATGTCAACTGTTCAGGTATGAGTGTGGCTCTCAGCGTTGTACCTAACTGCCCAGGTGTGAGGGTGCTACTCAGTGTTGTGTGTTGTGTGTGACTATTGTTTTGTTTTGTTCAGGTATGGGTGTGGCAACAGTGTCCACATCTCGTGCATGAAGATCTGGGCGGACCACCAGCCCCGCTCGGAGAACGACACCAAGGTCAAATGCCCCCTGTGTAGGGAGGACTTCGGACCAGCCGCCCTGCTACTGGAACAGGTGGGTACACACACACACACACACACACACACACACACACACACACACACACACACACACACACACACACACACACACACACACACACACACACACACACACACACACACACACACACACAGTTATGCCATTATGTACAGACAGCATAAGGTGTCATTTATATGGAAATGGGATGCTGTGTCAGCAGAGCTGTGGGCAGCCATTGATCTGAATTGATGCAGTGAATGTGGAACTCTCTGCTATGAGATTGTAACATGACAATCCTTGATGATTTTTAAAGTTTGTCCTAGCTACCTGGCATACCCTACAACACCTTTGTCTTTTTTCAAAACTGCACATGAAGCTGCATGAATTGTATGAATTGTGCCATAAAAAACAAAGTTATTCTAAAAGGCAAGATGTTAACTAAATTTTTATAAGCCTGTATGTTCAGGTTATAACATGCCTTTGCTGATGTAATGCAGGCGAAGGCTAGAAAGGCAGGCTTACGGTAATTGTTGTGCTCTGAAGTAACAGCCTGGGCTTTTGGACACCAGTCCAGTGCAAATGAATGAATGAGGACAGGGGCGGAGGAGCTATAGGTGAAGCAAGCAGGGCATTTTCCCCCCTGGGCCCAGGGACCTCCTGTAATGGTGTGTGTGGGGGGCTATTATGACCTTGGCAGGCTGTATGGGCGGACTTATCAGTCTTTTTCCGCAGGGGCCTGTTTGCTGACTGTGTGTGTCTGAGATGATTATCATATTCTGCTCTTTTTTGGACACCAGGCCAGAAATGCATGCAGGCTCCAGACCTCATCTGAGAAAGAACCTCTGAACAAACATCTTGGAATCATTTGCAACAACTGCCGAATCCTGCCGATTACCGGGAAGTGCTATAAGTAAGTCAGGGCCAACGCTCTTACTGGAAGGAAGCAACAAAAAAAAACATTGTTATGGACTTTGTTAATTGCCGTGCGTCAAAATAATGAGCTAACAGTCTGTATGAAGTGAGCTATTTCTTTGATCTTGGATGCTGAGTTGGAGGCTGCATTTGTGAAAGTGCAATTGTAATCAGCATTGATGCATTCATTATGCAGCCCACATGCTAATGGCTGCATACCTTGGAGCAGTGCTCAATTTTGAAGTGCTTCCTTATATAGTTGTGCTGGATATAATGGCTCCAGATAGCCATATTTGAATAGAGTAATAGATATGTATACTGTGTTATACTATCATTATGTATCAGATATCTCTCCTGTAATAGCATCTTAATAATACATATCATTTATCATTTCATACAGTAAGACAATGAAACCGAAACACCTGGTTTAGACAGGCTGGCTTTAGCACCTCAGTCGTGTATATTGAACCTGTGGAGCTCTCGACGGACAGTTCTGGTGGAAACAGGACAGTTGAGGTGCACATCTAATTCTGCCGTGATTTGAGCAGCTGTGGTTTTATGGTTTTTGGATACAGTCCGGGTTAGTCAGCTTCCTCTTGCGTCCACGGCTACTACTGTTGGATGTGGTTCGTCCTTCTTAGTGGTATGCAGACATTGCCCTGGATACCATGGCTCCTGGTACACCTGGCACAAAGACTTGCTGTCTTGGTCACAGATGCGCCAACAATTTGTCGTCTTTTGAACTCTGATATGTCACCCATAATTTTGTGTGCATTGCCATATTTACTGTGCTCTTGCCCTGCTAATTGAGCCTTCGCTGCTGTTACTGGTTCAATGGCAATTAATGAAGCTTAGCCACAGGCTTGGTCCAATTTAGCCATGAAACTTCCCACACTAAAATGACAGGTGTTTCAGTTTCATTGTTCATCTAGTATATATACGCATGAACGACCATCCGGGTACTTTGCTCCTAAATGTGCGTTACGCCCCTTTATGGGTGAAAACAAACCGAATGTCTCATCAACTTACATGCTATCGGCTACCCTAAATGAACACAGTACATGCTTCAGTCACGGCTGTTTGGCAATATTATTTGAACAGCCAGCAACACAACACGTTTTCGGCATGTTGCGCATGAACAACGCTAGTCTACAGGTCCTTATCTTTCGTTTATTAAACCCCAACATCACCAATTGACTTGCATTGCCTGTTTTCCCCCACAAATGGGCGTAACGCACATGGAAAACGTCACGCCGTTCATGAGTATACCTATCCGTCAATGTATGTGTAGTAGCTATACAAGTCACAACTCCATTGTATACTGTGTAGGCACAGGGGCCTAATAAGTGTATTTGTGGGCAGTGTAGAAGCCTGTGTGGTTTTGTTGTAATAATAGGCACATTATGTTACCAAAAGTGTTCAATCACCCATTCAGATGATAAGAATCAGGTCAAAGTCGTATAAAACAAAACAACTAGGCATGCAGACTGTTTTTACAAACAGAAAGGGGCACACCTTGTATTAAACCTTTTGTTGTTGTTGTTGTTTTGTGCACAGGCGTGTTTAGGCGTGTGCCTTCCTCAGTGTGCACTGAGTGTGCACTGGTGTGACTAGCTCACGTTGTCAACCCATTTGTCTGAGAGGGATGCAGAGAGCGAGTCTAAGTGGCGTTCAGGAAATTCTACCGTCCATATGCTACTGGTGGAGGCTACAGATACGTGTACAGTATATATTGATGTAGCTGACTGTAGTGTGCTGTCTTTCTGTGTCGCCGTTCCAGGTGCGCCACTTGTAAGTTCTATCACCTGTGTGAGGAATGCATGAAGATGGGGGCACACGTGGACCACGGCTTTGGCGTTCGCTTGGTAAGTCAATCAATCAATCAATCAATCAATCAATCATTTATTAAGTGTAGTTACATGTGCAGAGCTCTTTTCCAAAACGCTATATCCACCATTTTTGACTTTTTGCATGTTAATATTGTAATTTACCGTTAAGAAGTCCTATCATCTATGTGTGAGTTCTTGCCATTCAACTGTTGGGAGAACATACTTTTTGAACCTCTATAAAATGCATTTTGCAATTCAATTCAATGGCATGCTCAATACAAAAATGTCAATTTCCCAACATTCTATAAAATGGATATATCTCATTTTGGAAAAGAGCTCTTCATGTGCAGAGTATTTCGGTTTCAAATGGAATATTGTCAGTATTCATTTTGATTCATTTTAAGACAAGGTATATAAGGGATATTCTGTTAGAAATGTGAAAGAACCGCAACTGGAATATTCCTGGAACATAGCCACAATCAGACTGGATAAAGAGTTACTTTACATGACTCGTGTGCAGACCAAATACTGCCATCATTCCATTAACATCAGATGATTCCTTCCATCTCACTGTGTTCATTCAATCAATCAATCAATCAATCAACCAATTAACCAATCAATCAATCAATTAACCAATCAATCAATCAATTAACCATCTCACTGTCGCTGAACTGGATCTTGTCTTTCTAAGAAAAGGTCTCAGCAGTGGCTACTGGTGCATCAGTGTGATTTGGAGGGCAGAAAGGAGCATTGCGAACATCAGAAGTAAGTGTCTGCAGCACTACCAGCTCCACTACACACTACAGTACTGCAGACTGGGGAGACCTTGAATAGGGGCCTAGTTCTGCCATTGGAATGTGTGTGTGTGTGTGTGTGTGTGTGTGTGTGTGTGTGTGTGTGTGTGTGTGTGTGTGTGTGTGTGTGTGTGTGTGTGTGTGTGTGTGTGTGTGTGTGTGTGTGTGTGTGTGTGTGCGTGCGTGCGTGCGTGCGTGCGTGCGTGCGTGCGTGCGTGCATGTATAGTATCTGCAGTAATGTGTGTGTGTGTGTGTGTGTGTGTGTGTGTGTGTGTGTGTGTGTGTGTGTGTGTGTGTGTGTGTGTGTGTGTGTGTCACTGCAGTGTGTTGGTGGTAAAGAGTGAGCCTGTTCCTGAGGCGGTCCTCTCTGCTCTGCCCATGGTGCGGGTTCGAGAGGGCTGTCGGCTGCTGGGGGCCGGTATGCAGTGTCGCATCTGCCTCAGGGCCTTCACGATCGGACAAAAGGCACGCCACCTCCCCTGCCACCACAAGGTAAGAACACCATTCTGACCTTACTGCCCTGCCCTACCAAATATACAGTACACAGTCTTACCACCTACAGGTGAGGATTATGGTAGTATCTGCCTTAGGCCGTTTACACACTAGGGCAGTAAAGCGTCGCGGAACGGACACGATTTTTACCGGCGCTGGTGAAAATACATTGAAACATATCTGTCCTTACAAGCTGACGGGCGTTAGTCCGGTGTCAGCGGCTGCGCTTCGCGCTGCATTTGGAAAATAGGACCCGAGCGTATTTATCACGCCGGCGACCGGCGGCGTCTCATTCAAATGAATGGCAAAGTAGCACGCTAGCTTTGGCTGTGGGGGGTTTTGAACAGGACTGGCCGCGCACGCCGACGCTGTCAGTGTGAAAGGCAGAGTAGAACTCACCGGCCGAAACTAAGCAGAAAGATCTCGTTCGTCTCTCGTCCGTTCCGTTCAGCTTTGATGTGTCTGACGCCTTAGGGTTGTCACGCTCAGCCAGAAGCCAGCTACCTTCCCTGCCAGGGCAAAGGACAGTGTCTTCTCATCACACTATCACCTTACCTTTACAGCATTAGCGCCAGGAGTAGAGTAGAAACGTTTATTGGTTATTGGCCTTACCTCATCTCTCTTTCCCACCCACTTGTTTATGTCCTTTATTCACAATTCCTGCCATAATAAAAAGCAATTAAAAATAAAAATAAAAACATAAAAAAAGTATAATTCTGGACCTTATCTCGACCATCTGGACCTTATCACTGTCTCCCTATAGCTGAGGACTATTGGGCATTGGACTTGTCACTGCAAGGTCAGACCAACCCTGGACCTTAGGACTGTAGGGGTTAGGGTTATAGTAGGGTATCCACTTCAAGGCTTTTACACTGGGCCAGGGGCCACACCACCTATTCAGCGCTATTCAGACACCAGATATGAGGTAGGGTCAGGGTCAGGGTTAGGGTTAGGGTAACTGCATGCACTCTCACTAAACTGAAAAAATCTGAGCAAGGTAGCACAAACCACAGAAATGGCAGATTTTGGTGGGAAACGTGCCGGTATTCAGACAATAGACATCAATGTCTGAATAGTGGCATGTCTGAATAGTGCCATGTAACCCACTTTAGGACTGGTAGGGTTAGGATTATGGTTAGGATATCCACTTCAGGGCCTTCACATTGGGCACGCCACCTTCCCTGCCACCACAAGGTAAGAACACCCTATACTGACCATATGCCCTGCCCTGCCCTGACCTACCAAAAGTATGCACACTTGCCACCTAGTAGCACCCCAGAGTTAGGATTGTGGTTAGGGCAAAAGCACAAGATAAAAGCTCCTTAGCATCCCATCACTATGTATCTGACCCTACAGTATTGCCTGCCTGCCACCATAAATTAAAAGCACCTCATCAGCGCAACACCTCACCTCACCTCACCTTGCCTTTTACTGACAGTATGCCCTACCGAAACAAGATTCATAATTGAGCACTCTCTAAACCTTATTCGGATACTATGTCTTGCCGACACAACAAGGTACTGTACATAATTTTGCACACTCTACCAGGGGTGTCAAAGATAAGGTCAGGCTTAGGATAGGGCCTGCCAGATGGTTCAGTCCTGCCCCAGAGGTTGAGAAAAAAAAACCTAAGAATGTAAAAAAAATAAATCTCTACATTACAAAGTTGCTGCAGGTGTTTGAGCTTTTAGGTTTTCAGTACTTGAGAATAAATGTGCCTTTTTTTGCTCTATCTAGTCAATGCCTGATATACAGTACCTGCTTTAATCCACCTCAAGAAGATTGATTGACTTGCAAATGTATTCTGATATGGAACTTTGCGATGAAATTGGCTGTATGTGGCTCCTGAACTGAAATGAGTTTGACACCACTTTTCTAGACTTAGTGTTCTAGACTTCTGACAGTAGGTCCTCCTTGCCACCTTCTCACGTTTAGCACCATATCGCCTTACCCATGACCCTGCCACACTCTCTGATCTAATGCCATCACAAAGTAAACACACTATCAAGTGTCCCTTATCAACTTACCCCTGTGTGTGTGTGCATACATGCGCGCACACGTGTGTGTGTGTGTGTGTGTGTGTGTGTGTGTGTGTGTGTGTGTGTGTGTGTGTGTGTGTGTGTGTGTGTGTGTGTGTGTGTGTGTGTGTGTGTGTGTGTGTGTGCGTATTCCTCAGTTCCATAGGGAGTGCATTGACCCTTGGCTCCAGCAGTCCAACTGCTGTCCCCTGGACGGCTATGCCATCTACAACCCCCTGACGTGGGCCTGCTCGACTGGCGTCCGGGTGCTGCCTGCTGTTGCCGTACCAACCTCCATGCGGGCCAGGCACTCCCTCCACGACCCCTGCAATGACCTCTTTGTGCCCGGGGTCAGGCTCAAGGACAGGACGACGGATGCAGCAGCGGCGCCAGCACCCATCCTGCGCGTGGATTCGTCCGAGAGCGCGTGCCTGGCCCTGCCGAAACGTCTTGCCTTGGGACGACCTCTGCCCATCTCTGCCGTCGTCAGCGCCAGTGTCCGTGCCGCCGATGCCACTCAGGAATTGTCCGTCAACAGTGTGGCCATCGAATATGGTGCCCGGCGGACCAGTGACACGGAGCTGTTGACACATGCCTCTGCCCACACTCCGACCCGGGGTGGATCCAGGCCCGGAGCCGGAGGCGCCCTGGTGAGGTGCCGCTCCGTCATCCTGGCGCCCATCACGCACCAGCTGGTGAGAGGGAGTGGGCTCAGTGGCTCCACTGCCATCCGGCCCAATGCACAACCACTGGTACCACCACCACCACCTCCAGCACTCAGGATCAGCTCCAGACAGAAACCGAGCACCAGGAGCAGGACTATGGCGGGGCCCCACAAAGCAGCGACTCAAGCCCCGTCGGGAGACACCTACGCTGAGCTGTACGTGGGAGGCAGCCCCCTGGTCAGTGGTGGGAGCTCCATGGGTATTGGGGGCGGTAGTCCTCCTGGGGGTGTTCGAGTGACGCCAAGGAGCGGCGCGCCACGTAAATTCCGACCCCTGAGGAAGTCCAGGTCTACCCTCGGACCACCAGGGGGCGTGAGTGAGATGACGCTGTGGTTGGACGGGGTGTATCTGGCTGGCTCAAACACACAGAAGAACTAGTGTTTGTTTTTACATGCAGAGACATACCCACAGCTGTGAATCTGTGAAGCACTTTTCATATTGCATATTGTTAAGGATAACCAAAAGTTTTAGTTTGTTTTGAAATATCTTATAATGAAAAAGATTAATAAATACAGTGAAGACAGGTAGTTTGGTTTGAGAGTGGATGACTGGATTTTTCCTCAGATTACTTGTAGCTCGAGAATGTATGAACAGTTACTGTTGGTAACAGTAGAACAAAGAATAGATTGATATTACAATACAAATACTAATACAAAAAACTAACAGATGGAGAATACAGACAGCCAACAGAAGAAAAGTTTTTTTTATATATATTTTATATAAAATAATTGTTTTTATTTTTATAATTTATTATAAGCTATGTTAGAAATAAAAGGCTTATAAACAGTGAATTAAGTAGCCTACAGTAAGTACTGTATACACTAAAAGGTTAAAATGCATAAATAAATGCCCAATAGTAAACATAATTAGGTTGTGAGTATGGCCCAGTCAGATAGAATATTGCTTTCTGATTGGCTGGAAAGGTATGCGAAATAGAATTAAACCATTGAATTATCAAAAGAAGTTCTAAAATTATGGCATAACATTTAGAGTACAATAGCACATCCGTCCTATATCAGTGCTTTATACAATTTTAACTACAACAACCAAACAATTTAAAGCAGATCTCAAAGTCCTTCCTAAAAATCAAGACGACAATGGAGTCATCAGTTTTGCATGTGATTTTATTAATGCTAAATGGGACAGTGCACAAAAGGCGGGAGTGAGGAAAAACGCTACTTCTCTTGACTTGTCTACAAGGCGTCTGGTAAAATCCCTAGAAGCATGAATAAATAAATACATAAATAAGTTAAACGCAATATATTATTACAATCAACAAATGATGAGTAATGTCTGCACATTCAGTATACACTACATGAAAATGATTTTTCTTTTCTCTACATTGTACAATCTTCATGCATCTCATGGTTTCTCGAATTTCACACATTAAAGTTGAGACAATCAAACCTTAGTTCAGGGCAGGGAAAGGTAAGGTAAAGATAAAGAGTACTGTGATATTTTCAAAGTTTTTTTGTCATAAAAAACAGAATACAAATTAAGTGCTTGGTGTACTGTAGCTCAGCCCCTCTACCTGAAATAACATTAAGTGCAATGCACATGACTTCTCGGACAATAGTAATGCAAAGCACATTACATATTCTGAAGTACATATGCAGGGCTTGACATTAACTTGGTTGCTCACCGGCCAGTGTGGATGTAATTTTCAGAAGTCCCTAGCCATTCAGCCTTTTTACTAGCCGCCGTTTTGCTTTTCCATGATATGCCAAAGCTCAGAAGATGGAAGTGCTGAAGTTGAACATCTGTCACATGAGCCTAACTAAAAATGAATCAGACAATTACAATCTGAATGTGACTTTTCTTGAACTTAAGTATGAACAATTGATAGGGAGGCAAAAGTAATTAAAATAATAATAATAAAAACAGTAACAAAGCTTTTGTGGTATGTCATATCCAATAATAAGTTACCCACAAAAGTGGTTAGGTAGTGAGACTGAAATTATTTCCAGCCACAGTTTAGCCGGTTAGCAGGTGGTGCCAATGTCAAGCCCTGTTTTTATGTACTACAGTGTCCACATTTCTTATATTTGTGTTGCATGCCTTGTGTTATTCCCCCTGATATCTGAGTAGGAAAGTACAAAGTTCAATAGCACAGGAAATAGTTTCAGCATTTTTCTGAATTCACAGCATTGTTGTTTCAAAGTACTTGTGGGGGAAACAAAATAATGATTTATATGCTCTCGGGCTTTAGTAAAAAGATGACAGACACGATGGGAGGAAAAACCACAAGTACCCCACAGAGGCGTTTGCACTCGGGCCTGGCTGATAATCCAGTGTGCACTAAGGCTGTGTGTGTGTGTGTGTGTGTGTGTGTGTGTGTGTGTGTGTGTGTGTGTGTGTGTGTGTGTGTGTGTGTGTGTGTGTGTGTGTGTGTGTGTGTGTGTGTGTGTGTGTGTGTGTACTAAGGCAGTAGGCCTACGCATTTGTGTTTGAGTGTTTGTGGGTGTGTGTGTGTATTTCAGATGGGACAAGGGAAATGAGGTGGCTTTTAGTTCAAGACTTTTAAGACAGTACAATGAACTGAACTGTGTATCTGAACTGTGTCTCTCTGTGTATGGCAGTGCTACACAAATAAACGTGCCTTGCCTTGTCTAGAGTGTAACTTCAAAAAAATGTGTGAATTTTCACTTTTGTCCCTTCACCGATGATGCATCATCTTCAGCCAGCCTTAGCATTAGGTGTTCTTTTTTCATAGTGGTTTTAAATGTGGTTTGCTTTGGATAATGTTTAGTACATATAGTGAACATAAAAATGAGACATTTGTACTTAATATAATAGATGATCTTTTTTCTGAAGCAAAGTAAACGGCACACATGACAATCACTTTGTCCACTAGCACAGAAGAGGTGACACGCTAAATGTACATGAGAACGGATGACTTGCGAAGCTCCATTTGGATATTGAGTGGGTATTTTGTTGATTTTGTTTTCTTTTTTGTATTTTTTGGTGAAGGCCTTGGGTTGAGACGACGCGTCTCACCTGAGACGAGTCACGCTTGCGAACACTCTCACGTCATCGTAAACGAGGCATAGGCTACACAGACAAACACGGCCGACGCATGCACTTTTTTGTACAATCGCTATACACACACACATACTCACTGTAAGCTTCGGACAAACGTAGCCGCTATACACACATACGCACTGTAAGTTGCGGATAAACGTAGTGTTTTGTTTGACAAACCAGGCCTCTGCTGCTCGATACTACTCGGCTGTCATGGCCTGCAGAGCCTCTACGCTCTTTCATACTATCTGCTGCTATCTCTCATCCTCACTTATTATCTATGCTACCCCTCTCTCTCTCTCTCTGTCTCTATCACCCTCTCCATTGACCTCTCTCACTCTCTCTCTCTCTCTCTCTCTCTCTCTCTCTCTCTCTCTCTCTCTCGCTCTCTTGTTCTCTCTATCTGAGTGGCAGTTTCTGGATAATCCAGTTGAGCTTGACTAGATAGATATTAAAATAGACAATTCTAGTTTCTGCAAGTGTTAGGTACACGGGTTAATAAATGTGTGTTAGTTTTTGTGGAAACACCTTATTTTACGTCCCTTATTTTTTAGTGTATCTACACGTAACAACGTGATATAATGTACTTACACTGTACCACTGCAAATGCTCGTCCTATGGTGCACTGCAAGTACTGACTGTTACATGTTGCTACATCCTGTACCTAACTGGTGTTAATAGGAACAGTAAAATTAAGCATTAACCATGTTTGTTGCTTTTTTGCAGTAAGTGAGTTGTGGTAGTGAGAATTTGGCACAAACAAATTGTACTTGCAGTTCTACCACTAGCTTAAATGTCTCGAACAAGGAGACTCTATGACATAAAAAGTTGTCAGTCCGTTAAAAACTTGCACAGACCAAAAGGCAAATCGTAGCTGGTTCTCGATACAAGGCGGGCTGAGCGTGCTTACAAAAGTCTGTTGTACATCAAACTGGGCATCAAAGAGTCACATGACATGATGACAAAAGAAACCCTAGACAGCAACCAGCTCTGAATGCACAACTTGTCAAGTACCATGGTAACAAGGCAGCAGTCCGTCCCCTCCGTTTGTTGTGGCAAATCACCGCTTTAGTGACTTCACTCTTACGAAAAGTCCCCTTCTCCGTGTCCCAGTTTGTGGTTTGTGTGCTTTTGGATATAAATGTGTTTAGTGGAACCGCTGGGTTGTTGTGCGAACCACACCGTGTTGCAGCTGGTGGGTTTGCACAGTGAGCTTTTGAACTGTTGAAAAAAGCAGCTATGGTTGGATTGGCCTGTGCCTTCTCGTAACAAGAGCAGTCGCACTTGGAGATCAAAGGGGTGGAACCACATGTCAGAGACAGACAGCAAAACCCAAAAAAGACACGACACAAAGTCCTCTTCTCTATCCCTCCGCAATCTGTTTATGATTTCATATTTAATAAATATCATCCCAAATGTGTAGAAAGACTAAATTTGGTGGTTACCGTTTGATATAAAATTCATAATGCTTTCTGACATGATATGGCACCGAGATGACAAACAGATGCTCATGTCATCGGCAGCAAGCCTGGTTCCTGTTACAGTCTGGCAACTTTTTAGCTCTCAACGTTTCGTCTGCACATGCCTCCCGCTCTTTTTCTCTGGCCGGCCTCCCTTCTCCCGGACCTTGCGAGGCCGCCGGGGCGGGGGGGTCCCCCTGGACTCGCTGGAGGTGTCCCCCATGTCCCTCTCCTCCCTCTCGGAGATGCTGCTGGCGGCGGTGGCGCCGCTGCTGCTGCCCAGGGTGTGCCTCAGGGATCCGTCATCGGGGCTTCCCACTTCGCTGCTGCTGAGATCGGGCTCCTCCTGAAAGGGCTGGGCCATTCCTCCAGCCCTGGCCATGGCAGAGGGACCGCCCCTCAAGAGAGGCTGCTGCTGCAGGTGTTCGTTCATGTCCACCCCCGAGTCCAGGCTGGTGTCGTTGCTGCTGCCGGGCCGGTGGCGATGGTGGTGCTGGAGACCAGGGAGTCCCTGGAGTCCCTGGAGCCCCTGAAGTCCCTGGACCTCGATGACCGAGTGGCGAACATGTGCAGCGGGCTTGCCGTCTAGAGACACGAACCAGGCGCGGGGCGGGTGGGCTCCGGACGACGGCTTGGCCTTGGACAGCTCCACCAGCGTCTGCTCTGAGATGCCCTGTAGCTCAGACCGGAACGGTCGCATTCCGACAGCCTCGTTCAGCGTTCCCGGCACGGAGACGGACTCCAGGAGGTGGCTGTAGCGTCCCCTGACCCCCGGGTTGGCCGACGTCAGCGACACCGGCCCCTGGGCGCCCTCTAGTGGGGGCGGCTCAGTGCTGCCGCTGCCGTCGCTGCTGCTGTCCTGCTGCTGCTGCTGCTGCTGCGTGTTCGTGGCGTTCTTGGGGAGCGTCTGGGTGAAGCTGTCCTTCAGATTCCGGTCCGCTGGCGTTCCGTGCTCGGCTCCGTTCCTTGGAAACGTGGCCGACCGGCATTCCGAGGCGTCCAAATGGGCCGAGAGTGGCGGGTGCCCGGCGAAAAGCTCCGGGGCCGGAACGATGGCCACCGACTGGTTGTAGATGTGGAAGAGCTTCTCCTGGAACCCTGCAGTGTCCATGGCAATGCTGGCCCCGCCCCCTGCCAGGTTGGACATCTCTCGCAGCCTCGCGACCTCGTCGCTGTTCACATACACCGACGGCATTGGCGGTTTGCCTCCGTCCGCTCCCCCGGCGCCGTTCTCTCCGACGTTCTCGTAGAGTTTAAACGGCCGGCCGGCGGTGATGTCATCCACGTAGATGTTGTAGCTGGCCTGGTGCCGGGGGGTGCTGGAGGTGGAACGCTGGCCCGCCATGGCCGCTAGGGAATAGGATGCCTCGTCGCCGGCAGCGTCACAACTGGTGGAGGTGGTCTGGTCCTTCTGCAGGATCACTCTAGACGAGCCGCGACGACGCCTCCTTTTACGCCGAGACGCATGCCTGCGTACACACACACACACACACACACACAAACACACACGGTTAGAAAGAATGCATGCGTATACACCCATTAAAATTACAGTAAAATGCTCATAGACTGGCGACACAGAGTCTGATGTCATAGATACTCCCACAGTAACCATGATGGATGTCACACCAGTGTGTATGACTCCAGTCCTTACTGTAAATACCTTACAAAGACACACTGCTTGGTTTTTAGACAATTGAAACCTGATTACATCAAAATTGGATAAATGCATCACAAATTTAATGCATACATCCCATAGCATTGTGGAGACAATGTCATGAACCATGATGTGTGTGTATATGTGTGTGTGTTTGTGTGTGTGCCTTACTGGCAATGGCAGAAGAGCAGATGTGTGCCTGCATGCATGCGTGTGTGTGTGTGTGTGTGTGTGTGTGTGTGTGTGTGTGTGTGTGTGTGTGTGTGTGTGTGTGTGTGTGTGTGTGTGTGTGTGTGTGTGTGTGTGTGTGTGTCTTACCGGCAGTGGCAGAGCAGCAGGGACAGTAGGCCAATGGCGATGAGCAGGGTGGCACCCAGAGTGCCCAGCAGGAGGTACGTCTGGTAAGCCAGAGAGTCCGGGTGCGATGGCCCATGTCCTGAATAACCTAGAGATTCAATAAAAGATTCATATATTTTTATGTATTGAACATTACATAATATTGAGTAGAATTCACTCGGAAAATGTTGCACTGACCAACGAGTAAAATTAACACCACTCCCACATAGATAGCTGGGGCTGCAAAACTTTGGTCATACCAACAAATATTAGTTTATTACTTAGTACATATTTAATACATTCTGGAGTGGGCAGCATAATTTCATTGTTGTCAATGTTCACATTTTGAACATCAACAGAGCCCTTCACCCTTCCTACCCGTGTCTTTCAATTACTTGAACAAATAAGATAAAATCAGATGATTTTTTCAAATTTCAACAGCATTCACCCCTCTCTCTAATGAACATTTCACAGTTTGCCAGTTCCAGACCCTCTGTGCATATGAAATAAGTACAAAGGGATGGCCAAACTGGGCTAGGGGGTGAAGGGCTCAGTCCAACTCACCATTGGATGGGGGGATGGGTGCAGCGAGCCAGTCTCCCAGCTGATTTGCCACATAGGTCCAGACGAGAGCACTGCCATCTTTCTTCACCGTACCCAATCCTTTATGCAGCCAGGTGCCTGTGGAGGAAGATACACAGGCTCTTTAGACCCTGTCTACATATATCTGAATATTTTTGTAAACATGCCTTCTGTTATCATATTTTTGGGACTTTTTTTATACACTTTTTAAATCGTTTTCAAAAATGAGTTATTTTCTTTTCATCCGCATTCCATATATGCAGTATCAAAATGTGCAAACAGTTATACAAATGTCCACATGTGTAATCAAACTCTTTTTACAATATTCTTGTCGAATCGAACTCAAATGACCCTCAGTAGAGGCTTAGGTGGTTTCTAGAAATCTCTTAAGTTGGGAAAGGATTAGTATTTTAGGATTTTACTGGTATTTGTTAGGCATATGGTAAATCAGACTATCCAAGCTGTTCCCTTATCCTAGTCTTTCTCGACAGGGGCTCTACAACCCCCCAAGGGGTATTAGTCATTTATATTTTTATTATTAAGGGGGTCTTTGGCAGGCTTATGATGAGGTAAAGGAGACATTGGCAGGCTTTTATGAGGTCAAAGGGGGTTTGTTCAAAAAAGGCTGAGAACCACTTATCCTAAGCCTTTAGGCAACCAGACTCCCACCCACAGAAATAGCCACACATGCTTATTAAGTGTAACTAATTCCTGAATTACCAGATTGAGAGATACAAATATAGGAGCTGCACTGTGGTATGAAAATCTTCTGCCTCTGTCGATTGTCTACTTGTAAGCATTCAAATTTTTAACACAGGAATGTCAAATTCAGGCCCAGGGGCCAAATATGGCCCGCAGAGTCATTCCAAATGTCAATATCAGTTGGCCGACATACTACACCATTAATACGATTGAGCCCAGACCAGTAACATCCTACACACATACACAACAGAATATGTGCAGGGCAGGCATATTTGACCTATCATACTGTATAAGTGTTTGTGAAATTTGCCTTTGAGTGCTATGTGTGTACATGGACAATTTTCGCCCCCCTTTTTTAAATATTGTGTTCGGCACATGAATTTGTCCCAGATTTGGATTTTGGCCCACTGTGAATTTGAGTTTGACACCCTTGGGCCCTGTGTTAACAGGTCATATACAGATGATCTCCATCCTTAGCTGCATTCCTTTTTTGGCCTTTACCCCATTATCATTCAGATAGGACAGTGATGAAAAAACTAAACAGGAAATGAGTGGGGGGAGAGATGTAGGGAAGGATTGACAAACAATCTGGGGCCAGTATCAAACTCCAATAATAAGACTCACCTGTGTCTACCTGAATCAAAGGCCCAAGAAGTTATCAAGACTCACCTGTGTTGTTGTCAAAATTCCAGGCGTGTATGGAGTCGGACAGCCTCCATTGTCCGGTATGGCCCAGAGGAACAGTGATGGTGATTGGCCCGTTCACAGGAAGTTCTCTCCCATTGGCAAGCAGCTGGGTACTGACGATCGCCACCGGACTCAGACGCAAACTGCGCACGACTCCTGAGGATGACACAACGCGCACGCACACACACACACACACACACACACACACACACGCACACGCACAGTCAATGAAATGCTTGAAAAATAAATATAAGCTTTTCAATACATATAGCACAGTGTATATTGACCCAAGTTACTGTAAGTTATCTGCTGTTTACTTTAACTTTAAATCCACAGTGTTCCTGCAGTGAGATGTCACAATTCATCATCATGATGATGATGATGTGTCAATCAAACTGACAGGATAGGTGATACACCCAGGGTTCATGAATCTCCCCAAGCTGTTATAATAACCCAGTGAGGAAGCCACTCCTAGACACTGCACGCACACGCGCACGCACACACACACACACACACACAAACACGCACAAATACACACACACACACCTCTGTCAGTCAGTCAGTCAGTCTGTCTGTCTGTCTGTCTGTCTGTCTCTGTCTCTGTCTCTCTCTCTCTCTCTCTCTCTCTCTCTCTCTCTCTCTCTCTCTCTCTCTCTCTCTCTCTCTCCCTCTCAGGAGTGGTGAGCTGCCATTATATTCCGGTGAGGAAGCCACTCCTAGACACAGCAGTGCTGCGTAGCCAAAGAGGAGAGGGAAATATGTGCCAGCTGTGTACACACTCATGAGTGGGGATCTCAACACACTATGGAGAGGTGAGATCAGCTGCACACACACTCTCACTCTAAGGAGATGAGGCGAGAGGTGGGCCACACACACACAGGCACACACACTGAGGGGTGGAGTGGCCTTCTCTATATAAACTGAAGGGTGGAGTGGTGATCCGCTTTCCTGCCTGCCCCGCTCTCGAGTGCTGGGGGTCAACTAGGGTCTTGGGCCAGAGAGCACCTCCACAGCCCTCTAGTCAAGCCTCCAGACTTCAGATGACACACAGCTATGTGAATGGAGCCTCTACATACTGTAGAGCTGTTGGAGTGTGTGTGTGTGTGTGTGTGTGTGTGTGTGTGTGTGTGTGTGTGTGTGTGTGTGTGTGTGTGTGTGTGTGTGTGTGTGTGTGTGTGTGTGTGTGTGTGTGTGTGTGTGAGAGAGAGCGAGAGAGAGAGAGAGAGAGTGTGTGTGTGTGTGTGCGCACGCGTGTGTGTGCGTATTCATATGCATGTGTGTGTGTGTGTGTGTGTGTGTGTGTGTGTGTGTGTGTGTGTGTGTGTGTGTGTGTGTGTGTGTGTGTGTGTGTGTGTGTATGCCTGTGCGTGTGCGTGTGCGCGTGCATATGCGTGTGTGTGTGCGTATTCATATTCATGTGTGTGTGTGTGTGTGTATTCATGTGTGTGTGCGTATTCATATTAATGTGTGTGTGGTTTAGGGGGCTCTAGGACAGCTGTATCCAGAGGGCTTGTGTGTTGCTGAGTGATGCTAACACATTTGGGCATCCCAATGTCATGGTGTCTCCCCATATTTCCTCATATCTCCTCACTTTGGCCTGCTCTGGCATCCAATGCACTTTCTGACATTCACAGACTCACATCCATTACATTGAGGAAACACAGCATATCCTCCATCCACGCTACTCTTTCTCACAATCTGGGGCGCATTTCTCGAAACCCTAGTTGCTGACTATGTTAACTACTTTGTTGTTTACAATGCAATTTCCCATTGGCAACTAGCCAAGTTGTTAACTGGCTAACAACTACACTTTCTAGAAACACACCCCTGCTTTGTTAACAGGAGGGTCTTCGTTCAGGAGGATCACTAAGAAACTCAGATGATGGATGTTAAAATTTTACTTATTAAAGTGCAAGACTTATGTTTTGACATTACATCTTCATCTGAGTTGCTACGGCGATCCTTTTTTATTACAAAAAAAAACATTACTTCTCAAACTGTTCTCTTCTAAATACATCCTACACACTTACACAGGCTCTGCGCTAAGGGGTTAAGAAGATGATCAGGTAGCCTATATCATTTAAATCTTTTTGTGCACCCCAACCTTGCCTAGTGTGTAACATTACGAAACTACGTACATGTATATTTCCTTAAATTATTCATTGAACCAAGTCCTCACTAATGTGCTATGCACGGTGTCATGGTGAGCGTTGGATACAGCTGGAAATGATGTGTACGCACTCAGTGACTCTGTAAGTCAAGCACACGTGTTAATGCATGTGTGACAGTGTGTGTGTGTGTGTGTACAACCAAGTGTGTAAGCCAGCGCTGGATGCCTGCATGTGTGCATAGTATATATACTACCACGTGTATCCCTGCACTAGATGTGTTTGCGTGTGTGTGTGTGTGTGTGTGTGTGTGTGTGTGTGTGTGTGTGTGTGTGTGTGTGTGTGTGTGTGTGTTTGCTCTTGTTTGTGTGTATGTGTGTGTGTGTGTGTATTTGTGTGTGTGTGTGTGTGTGTGTGTGTGTGTGTGTGTGTGTGTGTGTGTGTGTGTGTGTGTGTGTGTGTGTGTGTGTGTGTGTGTGTGTGTGTGTGTGTGTGTGTGTGTGTGCTAACACGTGCGTTTGCCCGGGTGAACCTAATGCCACATGGCAAGTTCTTTAATATTTCAGAATAAAAGTCTCCTAAAAAAAGACTGTGTCCTTACGTGACAGCGAGACAGCCATTCCCCCTAGGAGCGCCATAGGCTGCTGCTGAAGCCAGTTTGTTATGAATAAAAAGAGTTGAGTAAAAGCTCCATAATATTTGCCGCTGCCTGTGCCTCCTCCATCCCACTGTTATGTTCTCGTTCACATAATTCATTATTCATAATACACCAACAAACAAACAACAGTAACTCCCCTACACATTGCAAAGAATTGCAAACCGAATTGTCCTGATCTGTCATGCTTCTTTACACCATTCATATAGGGAAGTCAACGGGAAGCGAATGGCGCAAAGCAAAAGGAAAACGTACACTGCAAAGCAGTACGAGGCCTGAAATGAAAAAGGCTGGTGCAGCACGTGTAACTGAGGTGATCTGCGCTAGTTCGACACACGGGGCTCGAACCTGCCACCTACCAGTCAATGCTTCTGTTCGGGCATGGTAAGCACAGCACGATACCACTGAGCCAAAGGTTCACACCGATAGCCCAGCGCTACGATACTGTGTGAGGCTTCGGGAGGGAGGTTTACAAATGCTCTACGTCAAACTCTGGTAGTTGTCGTCCATTACACACGGATGTCTTTTGGATGTCTATTTTTGGTTATATATTTATTTACCAATGTATGTACACACTGTGCGCACCTGTTCAGAAATAAACAAGCAAAAATAGAAGACATTTGTGTTGCAACACAATCTTCTCAGCTGTCTTCTCTTTTTATTTTATGACATAAAATGTATACAGCTCAATGTGATTGCCTTATAGTGCCAAGGTCTCATTGCCTGTATCTGTCCTTGCCTGAACGGTTACTAATAAGGAATCCAGCAGTAGGTAATGTAAGTAGTAGCTGTCTTTACCTGATCGGTTGCTAAGGAGTCCCGTGGTGCACAGGTGGCAGTCCTTGTCGATGGGCGGCACCGTCAGGAAGGCCGTAACCATGGAGATGTTGCTGTGTTCCGGAAGCTGCAGCAGGCTTTTGGGGAACTGCACACTGGGCTGGGACAGGTACTCTATTACCAAGAGACACGATAAATAAAAATATATAGGCCTAATTAATACATAAATGCATCATTATACAACACATGTGTTGGAACTCTGCTGCCAGGAGACACGATAAATAAAGTATAATTAATACATACATTCGTTATTATAGGGGCCTACAATTCATGTGTTGGTGTCTGCACTACTTCTGCAGATATACTTAAACAACATACTCAGGGCTGTGGAGTGTATCTTTCGCAAGGATGACAATCCAATATAGGCACATTATTACTGTACAGTTAATGCATTGATATTACACACATTTATATTATGTTTTCTGTGATGAACGTGTAAAAGTACTCTTGTCAGTACTTTTACAATACACTTAAGTTTAGTTTATACGATGACGGTAGACATTTACAGAGTCTTATATTTTTTAATATGTGTGTCTTCACATGTTTTATAGATCAGGCTATTTGGCAGACGGAGAGAATAGAGGAGATAGAGAGAGGGGGAAGGAATAAGGGAAGACGAGGAGAAAGACTGAGAGAGGGAAGACAGAAGAGGGAAGAAAAGAAGAGAGGGTAGAGGAGAGGAGTGTTACACCAGACATCTTGTATTTTAACATAGGAGAGAGTCAAGGAAGAACGGAGAGAGAAGGCTGAGAGGGTGAGAGGGAGAGAGAGAGAGAGAGAGAGAGAGAGAGAGAGAGAGAGAGAGAGAGAGAGAGAGAGAGAGAGAGAGAGAGAGAGAGAGAGAGAGAGAGAGAGAGAGAGAGCGCAAAGGAACAGGGGTGAAGAGCAGGTGAGGAGTCTTCAACTGTATTTTAATATGCATGGAACAGCATGGGAACAGAGGAGGAGAAGGAAACGAAAGAAAGAAACAGGAAGAGGAGAACAGGAAGAATGGAGAGAGGAGACAGACAGCTTCTCCATGTGTTGAGCGCTGAGTCTTACAAAATATTTTGACATGAAGGGGAGAGAGGGACTTTGAGCAAGGAGAGAAAGAGGGAGGGGGAGAAAGAAGAAGGGATAGAGAGAGAGAAGGAAGAGAGGAGCTTCCTACCAGATGTCTTCCGTGTGATGAGCACTGAGTCCTCGAAGAGCCAGATGTTCGCCTGGGTCATCGGCTGCAGCGCCAGAGTCACCGAGGAGAAGACTGGTAAAGAGAGACACAGATATTACAGTCAGACAAGCACCATATTACACAGACGAAGACTGGCAAGGAGAGACAAACACACATTACAGTCAGACAAGCACCTATGAGAAACGCACATAATCAGAGAAACACACATAATCAGACAAGCAACTTATATAAGTCAAGAGTCACTGAGGACAAGACTGGCAAGGAGAGACACACACATTACAGTCAGACAAGCGCCATATTACACAGACGAGTAGACTGGCAAATAAAAAACAATTTCTAATGTCAGTGTCTGATGGAGAAAACAAATGTCACCGGCAGAAGATAGCAGACTGGATGTGATGGGTAAACCACAAGATAGATGTTACATGTCGACTTAAGCTACCCAAATAGAGAAACCAGCTGTGGAAGAAAATGTAAATCATTAAATTTGATATGATGATTGAAATGCATTCTGCTGTGATCTGGAAATGTGTACGTGAATGCAATGAGAGATTGTGAAATTGCACAGCTGCAGTGCCACTGGATGGAAAAGTAGAGAAACCAACTGTGCAAACAGTGACATTCAATTCATTATGATAATTGAGACACATTGTGTATGGTTGGCTTGGACAAGCTGCACTTAAAGCGATGGTTCGGAGTAGAATCACCCTAATGCCATTTGAACCGTGACACCCATCCACCTTTACACCCGAAGTGTTTTCTGCCGCAGACTTACATCAACAGAGTTGCCGTGTTATTCGATGTTTATTCCGGTTAGCTTGACTCAAGCGCATATGGATACTGGGCACCGTCTCCAAACTTTCC
>NC_085868.1:4952895-4960395 GCF_034702125.1 Engraulis encrasicolus
CGTGCACGCCTGTGTGCGCACCTTCGTGAGTAGTTGTCTGTCTGTGTGCCAGCAGTACCACTTGGCATTGATGACAAAAAAACAGCTCTAATGGTGACAACAGAGATGTACTTGCCCACCAATAACTGTCACATACAGTACAGTATTTCTAGCACTTGGATACACCATATGGACGGAGGTAGATGTCTATTTGCCTTTGCCATTATTATTGCACTCGATATCACACTGCCATATCACTTACACTGAACTCTACTCTCATTTTGCTCTGTATATTTCTACTGTGGTCCATTACAGAAAAGGCAAGATTGAATAGTCTGTAACAATACTGTAATAAGGACAGTGTGTGTGATGTTATTCCAGTGTGATATTGAGGACAGATCTGTGTGGGCTATCTGACAGCTGTCTCAGCAGACATTAACACGGTAGATCTTCACCATGGGGCACCAGTTACAATGTTACCTCATTGTCTTTGGTTTATTATTGGAGGCCTACTGTCTGTGTTCCATTAATTACCATGGGGACGGACAGCCAACGGTGAAAGAGCTAAAACACTGCCTGTAAAGCACAGATCAGGGGTGATGAACGCGGCAAATAATTCAACGTTCGATCAGAGAGAGCAGCCAACCGAAGCTCGTGTTTAGGACAATGTGAACGTTCCATTGACTGACGCCTGCTGGCGCCGAGCTCATTACAACGTTTTAGCTGAATATGTGTCAATATGAATATGATATATTTTTATGTCTCTGTCCTGGCATGGTGTAAAGCAGGGATGGGCAACTGGAGGCCCGCGGGATACATGCGGCCCGCCTCCTTACACAGTGCGACCCTTAGTTAGATAAAAGATGACTGAAAAAAAACCACTACTGAGTTAATCCATTGTAATTATAGGCCTACTATACTTGACCGATAGAGAACACTCCAAACAATAGGTCTATCGCCACTCAGTAAACAACCAACTGCACCTCGAACTCTGCAAGTTGAGATCAGAAAGATCCCTGGTCATGTGGCCCTCCGATGGTGGTGATAAAAAAAATGTGGCCCTTCTTATCATGAAAGTTGTCCATCCCTGGTATAGAAAGAGAAACGCAATTTATTTTCCCTTGTTTGACTTGTGCATATGAACAAAGCAACAATAACATCTGATTTGACTTGACTTGACTTGACTTGAAGCTCAACTTCTATTTTCACGCTTTTCACGCCCTTGGCGCTAGAAACGCTTTGCAGCTTTTGACGCTTCTGTTGCTTGCTCTTCCTTACAAGGTCAATTACTTCTGCCGCTTTCCAAGCTTTCAACGCCGGCGGTCTGTTCGCACAGTTAGTAGTCCTAGAGGTGCAACACAGTAGGTGTAAAGCATATGACATGGTGACATAATGTTCTTACACTGTACCATATCCGCTTCCCGATTAGAGTCAGTATCAACAGTCTAGTAGCATATAATGCTGTTATTCATAGACACACCACTATGAAAGTGGAGCGGAGGAACATAATACCGCTCAATGGTTCCTTTTACACTGCAAAAAAGGAACCGTAATGAATTAACATCAAGTCCTTGCTGTCACTGCATACACCAGTCGTTCCCAAACTGGGAGCCGGGACTCCTAGGGCGGTCAGGGAGGTAATGCAGGGGGGTGGCGGAGAGAAGTAACATTGCATAATAAATAGGAAATCCACAGTTCAACCCGGCGTTATAAATTTGTTGTTACAAGAATGGCAATGACAGAGTCGTAACATTGCATAATAAATAGGAAATCCACAGTTCAACCCGGCGTTATAAATTTGTTGTTACCAGAATGGCAATGATAGAGTCGTAGTGCATTACTAAAGGCCCTGTGTTATGTCATAGTAGAGTACTATAGTAATTGACCTTTCAAGGACTATTACAGCGTGCCTGTGAAGGTACGGAGTGCATTATGGGGCTACCAACTGACATAATTCCATAAATTGGTTTGTAACTCAATTCATATGCATGCTTAACCGATATATTGACTTTCCTAAATTTAGCAACACCAAACAAAAATGGCATTTGGAATATGGGGGGTGGGGGGTCGCGACAATATTCCTAGGTCTACAATTGGGTCACAGTTGAAAAAGTTTAGGAACCACTGCCATACACTATCCATCATGTGACATAGCATAAGTGTCTATAATCATGGTGCTTAAGATGGCTTAGGTCGAAATGTCTCTGTGTGTCATGCTAACCCACTATAAGGAAAAGAAGACTTGTCGACGAGAGAGTGCGGCTTTCCTGCATCCGATGTACTGACCCAGCTGCTCGTACCCGAATATTTTTTTTAAAAACAAATTTGAATTGCGCCCAGTTCCGAAGAAAAAAAACTCTCATGGAAGTATGTCACTGGAATAGCGTGCCCTAATGTGATGTTGGGGCTGATTTAACGAAGTTACTGACTGACCTACTGACTGAAATCATATGACTCACTTAACCTGTTTTAATGTCATGAAGTGTACATACATCACTGTGAGCCTGGTGGTTTAAAACATTGTGCACTTACACTGTATTTACCGAACTTGCGTCATGTTAAATGTTCAAACATACAGTTTGTTACACTGTGCTTGACACTTGTGACATTAAGTGTCACTGAAACTATGTGTTATGTCCTCACCACTGCAACCTCTGATACATGTGTGGAATGGCAGCAGGCCTATGTGTCACTTGTGTGCTGGGGCGACGTTGCCAGATGTGACCTGATAATTTCCAGCCGAATAAATGTTAAAAAGAACCCCTGGAGGCACTATATCCTGTCCAATGGAAAATAGAGTCTATTGAATTCTATGGCCATAAATCAACAGAAAACCCAAATATGGCCTTCCTGAACAGCTAATTAGGCGGGAAACCACCTAATATGGCAACGTTGCTGCTGAGTTCAATTATCGGTCTCAGGCTGACTGGAATGCAGGGTTCAAACATACAGGGCATCTTTGTGCTTTGCTTCTACGGAGTACAGGATGGAGAACGTGATGTGATGTGGCGGTTAACGCTTGTTGCACTTACTGAGTATCTGAGTGTGTGTGTGTGTNTAGGACTGGGTACTGAAATTCAATTCTTTGATGGAACCGAATTAAAAGCTAAGGTTCTACTTGGAATCGAAACGTGCCTTGTCTGTCGGTTCCACGTTTCGGTTCCTGAAGTCTGACTGTCAGAGCCATCAAATGTGTGTTTAAGCACGCGGCCACAAGTGTCACAAACTGACCACGCTCCTCCTCTTCCCGTTTCGCACCTCATTTAAACGATTGATAAGACAGCTGATATTCAACCAGCTGATTGTACTATTGAGAAACAAAAACATGCCGTCGAAAGCGTGGCTATATTTCAGGAAAGTAGATAAGGAAGGAGCGCGCTGCAATAGCCTATCTGCGATAAACTAATAGGCTATCATGCAAGAATGGCAATACATCCAACCTGTTCAAACACCTGCTCTTGCATTCGATTAACTTGCGTGCGGAGTTGCAGCATCTTTACAACGGCACCGTCAACCTCAACTACCGTCAACCTCAACCATGACCTCGACTCTTCAGGAAGATGTCTCTGACTCCTTGGAAACATGTTTTTCCATGAAAAGAGCTAACTTAGAAAGAACTGGTCTTGTGTTGGGGACGCACAAATGTAGCCTATTTAGACCGTCGGTTTAATTCGAGGGAACAAAGAACACAGCGAGAAAAAAAGATTTCCTCTCTATCCGGCTGGATAATAACGCCATTGTTTAGGCTTGAAGTAGCGGCCGCTTAAGGTTAAATAACTGTGGATTGAAAGAACATAAAAACGTGCCGTAAAAAACTGTAAAAAGCTAAGAATCTCAGCTTTCGAACAAGCCCTAACACATGTCTGTAGGTCTAGGTTAAGGAGATCGCTGGCTGTTAGGAAAAAAATGACGAGATTTAAAAAATGGTTGGAAAGCGCTATTTTTTCACTTGCAACAGCGGCCGCTTACAGTTCAATAACTTTTGAATGAAAGAACATAAAAACGTGCCGTAAAAAACTGTAAAAAGCTAAGAATCCCAGCTTTCGAACAAGCCCTAACACATGTCTGTAGGTCTAGGTTAAAGAGATCGCTGGCTGTTAGGAAAAAATGACGAGATTTAAAAAAAATGGTTGGAAAGCGCTATTTTTTTCACTTGCAACAGCGGCCGCTTACAGTTCAATAACTTTTGAATGAAAGAACATAAACACGTGCCGTAAAAAACTGTAAAAAGCTAAGATTTGCAGCTTTCGAACAAGCCCTAACACATGTCTGTAGGAGAAGGAGATCACTGGTTATATATATATTTAGGCCTATATATCGTTTAGATTAGGACTCTTTAGCTTAGATTCACCATGGCGTGAAAGCACAGTGTTGTCGCGGCTACTTGCAGCAGCTGATCATACGGCCCAGTTCTAGTCCCTGTATGGAAATGCGTGCGAGCACCATCAAGCACCATCAAGACCCCGTCAAGTTTCATGAATAGCCTATTTATGAAGCCTAGTTGTGTTAGACTTTAACCTGCCATTGCTTAAGTCACGAGGAGCTCCACCTTGTGGCAGGCAGGGAAACTCATGATTTACAGACCCGTTACGCCATCTACTGGCCACTTTGGGTAACTGCAGGTTTAATTCAGGGTTTCTAGGAACCGAAAATGGAACTGTTCTGCTACCGGAACCGGAAATGGAACCGGAACCGAAAATTGTCAATCAATACCCAGGCCTATGTGTGTGTGTGTGTGTGTGTGTGTGTGTGTGTGTGTGTGTGTGTGTGTGTGTGTGTGTGTGTGTGTCTTCTGTAACTCACTGGGCATCCTTGCGGTCCTCCACGGCAGCTGCCTGTGCAGGTATCCGTCCATGGTTGCTACGATGCTGAGGCCGTGTCCGAGGGCGTAGGGCACCTGCATCAGGACCTCTCCATCACCCCCTGTTACCGCAGACACCGCCCGCACACCCTCCACAAACACCACCACCGACGCCCCGCCCAGGGAGCGCTGGCTGGAGGCATCCTTCACCCACACCCGGAGCGAGAGAGGTGGCGCTACAGAGAGAGAGAAGAGAGGAGAAAGGGGTGAGTGTGTGTGTGTGTGTGTGTGTGTGTGTGTGTGTGTGTGTGTGTGTGTGTGTGTGTGTGTGTGTGTGTGTGTGTGTGTGTGTGTGTGTGTGTGTGTGTGTGTGTTTTCCCAACGAGCGCTGGCTTGAGGCGTCCTTCACCAACATCCGGAGGGACAGAGGCGTCTGTGTTTGTTTGTCTGTGTGTTGGGGGGGGGGAGCTAAGGCGCTGTGCTCTAAATCCAAGAATGTGGGTATAATTCTGACCTGAGGTCATTCCCCAATCGTTCCCCATCTCTCTCTCCAAATAAGTCCCTCTCTCACACTGTCCTATACAATAGTCCCGAACAGGTCTTCAAAAATGTCATTGCCAGTGTACCTGCCCAAGGACTAAATGGACAGGTGGGTAACAGCTAGGCCGGGCCGTGTCCAAAATATTCACTCCTTCTCTACATAGGCCACATATTATGTCCCATTGCTTTGATCCCTAAAGTGCAATCAATAGGCTAGTGAATGAGTGAACACTTCGGAATGGAGTAACAGACTTCAGGCTTCTTGATTTGGGTAGTCATGTTTTTATTTTAGGCACACAGGAAACTCCCGTGATAACCTTTCTTTCCCTGCTCATGAAATGTTAATGTAAGCAGAGATCCCCAGCACAAGAAGGGATTGAGGTTAAAAATAGATCAAAGAGATGTGCAGGCACGTTTAGGGTGCTGTGGTGACAGTGCACACATTGTGTATCGTCTCTACACCCTCTTAGAGCCTGTGCATTTGTACTGAAACAACATAAAAACAACAGTGAAAAAGTCATTAAAAACATGGAGAGCACTCTGTGACCAAACAATTGACACACACTATGTTGAATTAACACTACATGTTTACACTGTGTACAGGGTTATGTGGCGCAATAGTCTCTAAACCTCATATCAATGATGTGAGTAGCCTACTTATTACAATGTATAGTCTAGACAATGATGTCTATAGGCTACCCACATTATGTTGCCATTACTTTAATTTATGCAGTTTTCTAGTCTCTCTGCGCCATTTCATTGATTTTGATATCAATTTAAACGAAAGGGCTCATTTCTATAGTAGGCCTAGTCTCCACAGTAAATGAATGACTTCAGTAGGCTACTAAAACGACAGGATTATAGACATCATGCTGTAATCTAGTCTCCTCCACATATCACTGCTGCTGACATTAATTAAAATCGACGGATTAGGCCTATAGACAATATGCCATATGCCATGAGGCCAGTAATCCTTGATAATAAAGTTATAATGCATTTCACATGAGTCTATTACAGATATAAAAAAAACATAGACCACGTTATGAGCCCTCGCCGAGGCGAGAGCTTGCTAACTAACCTTTATTTCGTACTTAAATTATGTATGTTGTTATGGGAGTGATTATGTTTATGTGAGGGTACCTCTCCGTGGCAAACCAAACAACGTATTACCCGCGCGTAAAACACAATGGATGTTATTACACAGGCGCGTCGTTGAGATTATTCAAGGAATGTACAGGAACAATACGCCTGTCCACAGATGGCTCCTGCCGTCGGCTGCCTCTAAAGCCTCTTTGTTATTGTATGAGATGTGGGAGATGTCTAGCCTACGGTTTGGGGGCTCCACCATGATGATACCATCAACGCTTCACCACCACCGACACTAGAGTGGCCAGGCAGCAGGGAAATTACCATACGTTACACAACAGAAAAATAACCACAACAAAGCAGGCTTCAAAACATCACTTTGGTTTGCCTTCTGACCTGGTGTGGTAACGGGCGACGTGTGAACTTGATGTTCACCAGGCTGTGTGGTGGGGGATCCATCTGTAACGACTGCGCTGGCATTGTCCTCCGACGGTGGGGTAGGGCCAGGGGGGACCGGAGCGCCCTCCGCCCTAATCACGTTCCCATCCTCCGCGGAGATCAGCAGGAGCGAAAGGAGCAGATACGCGGAAAGCTCTGGCATCGCGCTGTCCAACAGTGCCGATGAGACATAACTGCACGGAAGGAGACGAAGAAATGTTTGGGGGGGAATTCTGTTCGTCGCCGTTTAATTCCTCGGGAGGCACAGCATCATGCCGTTCTCAACGTGGCCCGGGCCGACGTGAATTACGCATGGAAATTAGCGTGGCCGCGTCACTACTGGTTATGCCTGCCCCAGTATGCTCGTTTCCACTTGGAGGAGGAGGGTCGCCAGTGACATCATGTACCGCTACCCCGCCACCTAGCGGCCGATAGGGGTTGTTACATCAATAAAACATTCTGCCCCACCTTGTGCATGTAGTTTATTAGATCACATGGATGGGACTGCAATGAGAGACCGCATGGTGAATCAGAGACGCATGGCCGTGCATGAATCAGTCTACCTTTCTGTTGAATCAGCCAATGCAGACACCAGCTAGACCTTCCCACTGACCCCCAGCCAAAGGCACTGAAATCACTAGCTATTGCTCCATGCT
>NC_085868.1:4967895-4972895 GCF_034702125.1 Engraulis encrasicolus
ATGTCAGTTGGGTTGAAGGTTGACGCCTTTACAGTAGTTAACTGTGATACGACAAATTCACAGTATGTTACTGTGAAATGAATGCAATTAGTAGCCAGTAACTCCCTGTGAGTTCACAGTAAGATATTGTTACACACTTGAAGTGGGCAAAAGTTCAATGGGAAGGCATATCAGTTGGGTTGAGGGCTGACGCCTTTACTCAAAGTGATACACAAATATACAATGTTGGTTGCTGTCCCTAGGGCAATGTAGGGTTTGGAGGGATTAGAACTTGCAACTCACTGAATTTAAGTCCACCTTCCTAACCAGGGCTCTAAATTAACTTTTTCCACCACCAGCCAATTTGGCTAGTAGACATTTTTTCTTACTAGCCAAATGGAAGGTCAACTAGCCATTTTTTTCTCACCAAAATAAACCATGCGTTAATTATGTTGCTTTTAATTATTTTATTAAACTAGGCTATGTCCTCAACACAGATAAACAATATAAATATCATACTCAATATAATTCAGTCTATTCTATAATTATTTAGTAATTATATTTGTATTACCTGCATTTCATTATTTTTCATTCCATTTCCATATACTGCACAGACAGCCAAACACTAGCCTATTACCTCACACACCATCACCCAAACCTCACATACAGTATAGGCCTACAACTCACACAAACACAGCATGCCTTCAACACTAATATCACACACATACCAGACTTTCAACATAGCCAAACACACACACACAACCAAACACTGCAAAACCTCATATCCCCTACACAGCATCACTTCACACACATTGGGTTAAATACCATGGACAATGCACAGAAGACAGGTGAAGGGGAGAAGAGATGAAGGGAGGAGAAGGAGACGAGAGGAGGACAGGAGACACCCTCCCCCGCGCGCGCGCGCGCACGCACGCACGCACACACACACACACACACACACACACACACACACACCTACACAGTGCGTGAATGATGTCTGCATTGTGTGTTTATGCTGCTGCTGCGTGACACCTTCAAGTTCCTCCAGGTCAAATTCATATTAGCTTTACTTACGATGCGCTTGGAATGACAATTACCGTTACGCTATGTCAATATCCAATAACACCACAGAGACTATGCTTACTTTGTTACTTTCGTCGCTAGTTTTTGTTATCTTTTTTTCACTTACTTGTGTCATACCCGTGCAGGGTCTTTGCGATGGCGTGGGCGTTATTAGGAAACGACAACTCCATCGTTTGTAGTTGCGAGGACCTCGCAAATATCAGACGGCTTCTGACGGCAACGACACTGTTTTGACAGACAGCTGTTCTAACTCCTGTCCCTCCACTCACGCGCGCCGTTTTCGCTCCACCAATATTCTATTTCACTGTCACAACGCTACTGTTACTTGCATTCATCGACGCATAACCGTACTTTAACCACTGCCACATTATTTTTCATCAGACCAAAACCTACAAAACCAAAGTAATCCGCGCTAGTCCGCTAATTGAACATATTTTATCAACACTAGTTCCAGCGCGCGGGTATCAAACACGCAGCCAATGGATGTGAGGCTGCCTTATTGTGATTAATGGTCAGCCAATGGGTGTGGGCTACATCATGACGGTAGGACTAATGTTCATGGGTAATGTAGGCGACGTTTTGACGTTCATCAGACGGCAGCTACAGATCTGTGCGTGCAGCTGTTTAACATTCAGTCGGGCACGCGCTACCGGCCAATTTGGCTAGTGGATGATTTTTTCTACCAGCCAAAATGATTTTTCACCCGCATTTGGCGTGTTGGCGTGCGTTAATTTAGAGCCCTGTTCATAACCATTAGGCCAAGGCTGCCACATCACACAACCTGGGCCTTCAGACACTTCATTGACATTTACAGCAAACTATTTAGTCATCAACTTCTTGTTTGCTACATGTCTTCCCATGCTTGGTCATCTCCTTTTTTCTCACTTCCTCATGTCAATATGTACAACCTGAGGGGGAGGGGCTTAGGACATATGGGCTTCAGATCGTGTCCCATCATGCAATGCACTTATGGAGAGCCATTTATCTGGATGGAATATCTTAAGTGTGCTTCAAAATATTACTCCTTATTATATTCTGTGTTTATTTTAGGGGTTATACTATTTAAAGTGGTACACAAGAAAAATGACCATATTCCCACCGTCATGAAGATGGTCATGTATATCTCCCAATATATAAAAGCTCATTCTCCTGTCATTTGACAGAGAGTGAGGAACACGTAGTCAACTGATGATGGGTGTATACATGTATATCACAAGACATTAAAAATGAAATAGTTTGCTGAAAATGTCAATGAAAGGTGTGATTGTAATGAAGAGCCCAACCTGTCTATGACTGAAGTTGTGCCCCAATGCACTAATAATTCAATAGATTCTCCGCCCACACAGTAGTTTACTGTGATGTTTCCTACTTTATCACTTTGGCATGCTGGTTATCCTTGAAGAGCACAGTACAATACTGTGATGTGCAAGTTAGGTGAGAAATGGCAAGTGATACAATGATTTCAAACTAATTTGCTGTGTGCCGTGTGACCATCACAGTAGCATAGTGTACCAGAACATCAGAGTAATTAACTGTGAGATTTCACAGTAAATTACTCTGAAATCCTTGTAAGTTTTTACTGTGCAGATGAAAGAACCGGATGTGGAATGTCACTCTCAATCAGTGTTAGGCAGTTAACTCTTTGAAACAACACAGTGCGCAGAGCTTTTTAAGCACTCCCAGTGTTAAAGTAACACCACAATCAACACCCAGTGACTCCCATTCACACCAGAATAATTAACACCAGTAAAGTCAACTCAAAATAACACTTCCAGTTTTGCTGTGAACTAAACAAGCACATGCAGCACTTAACAAACAATTCATATACGAACGATAATACCCAAACATCACTAGCCAAATAACATTATCGAGATGGCACTGTGCTTAACAGCACTGTAAAGCACTTTCCAAACAATCCGTATACACAAATATACTGCCCCATCAACAAGCAAATCAAGCTACCCAAACAACACTACCCAGACACAACCTAACACTAAATAACAGTACTCAAACAATACTGTCTAAAAAATCACTTACCAAACAGCGAAAACCAATCAAACAGGGCCGTATTAAGATGGTACAGCGCAGCGTTGCTAGGCTACATGTTGCTGTAAGTCCACCCCCCCCCCCCTACCTTTTCAAGCAGTGGCTTTTAGACAACAAGATTCATGCAATGGGAAAAAAATAGCATTAGTATTATAAAGATATGGATGAACAACTGCAAACACTTTGCAAATGCAGATTATTATTATGGTTCAAAACACTTAATACGTATTATAAGTCTTTATACATATTATAAACCGTATATGAGCCTCACATCAATAAGATAACAAAATCTGTTGTTTTCCATCTTAGAAATGTTAACAAAGTGCGCGGCTTGGCTCCCAACAAGACACTTGAAAACGTATTCATGCTTTTCTTTTGTCCTGACTATATGGGTCACGGGCACTTTTGGCTTAAAGCTCCCCCTCATACTTACCTGCCTAGAACTGACTCACCGGTGGACCCTCGTGGTCCCCTATTTCCACAAAATCTGAAAGGCCCACGAGCCAGACCAGCCCTGGTTGAAGTAGGCCTAAAGTTGGAGTAAATCATTGAAGTCCAGACCACAGTTTAGGCCGCTAAAGTAACCCATAGCACTAGCCTACTTAAGAGTGTGACTCCACTCATGGCTAAACTTGTGGTATTTGACCACAACATTTTCAAAATGTTAATCTTGTGGTTCCAACGTAACGAAAGTACATCAACATGCGCACAAAATTATGATACATGCAGCTGTGAGGGCGTTCACGATACAAATTCATGTCATGGGCCCCTGTCTTCAGAAATGTTAGGCCCATCTTTAATTTTGGAAAATAGGGGCCCTAATAGAGGCACATTTTATTCTTTCTTTCTTTTTCACTTCTTCAATCTCCAATATTCAATAAGGCTGTTTTCACTGGTGGACCAGACCATACCTGTACTGGACCAAAAAAGTACACTACTAATGGCTCTATTACCTGCAGGGGCAAGTGCTAATGGGGGCTGGGGGCCCTGGTTTTGGAGCTAAGTGCTGGCCCGCCCAAGAGCTAATGGGGGCTGACCCAAGGAAAGGGATAGGTTAAATAACTCAAGCCGTGATTTATAACAACTAGATTTCCATATTCACTTAAGAGTACATAGTGTCTGTTTTATAATTAGTGAGGTCAGATAACTTAAGTTATCGAACTTTGTGCAACACTGTGATATACTGTGTCCAACATATAGAAATAAAGAACAATTTGTGCAATACTGCGATATACGGTGTCCAAAGTATTGTAATAAAGAACAATGGATTAATTGCATTGCACAGTGTCCCCCCAGGCCCGAACTCCCTTGAAAACCTCTGAAATGTGATCAAGAGGAAGCTGGATGGTCAAAAGTCATCAACCCAAGCTCTGCGACTTGAAATCTTACACCAGACCTGATTAAGTCATCCAAGAACAAAGGACTAATGGAACACATACCAAAATGTGTTATTTTTGCTATTTGAGATTTTCTGCAAATAAATGATCTAAATTACAATATTTTGAAATGTTGAATCAAATAACAATGTTTGTTTTACTCCAACACCTGCCCATAGCAAAATCAGAAAAACTGAAAATGTTGAAGATGTCTTTCAATTTTTGCCAGAGCTTGTATGTGATTTAAAAATCATACAGCAGGTTAACCATGTGAAGAATTTTACAATAGGCTACATGTAAATAAACAATATCAAGGATTTTTAATATTTACTGCTTGAACAAAATGAACTACATCATGTATTTACAGCTTATACAAAAATTACATCATGGATTTAAAAAAACGAGTGAATTGTTAAAAAAAAAAAAGTTATTATAAACAGTTCTAGAAAATAGTCTCTCATTGATTAAAACAAATTGCTATGTATAACAAACCATAAAGCATATGAAAATGTAAAA
>NC_085868.1:4977895-4980395 GCF_034702125.1 Engraulis encrasicolus
CTCTGGCATTGGCTATATCGGCAGTGGTACAGCCTGTAAGAATGGCATTGCTTCAAGGGAGTAACTTTGACTTTGACATTGGTAGGGACATAAAATTGGTGTGGGTTCGGGGGTTTCTCCCCCGAGAAAATTTAGAAAATACAGTTGTTAAAAGTACAATTTTAACGCAATATGTGAATGTATTAGCCTATGAATGAATGTAGCTCAATGGTTTTAGAGGGGGATGATTTTTGACAATTTTCATTGTGTGTGTGTGTGTGTGGGGGGGGGGGGGGGGGGCTGATTATCAATCATAAGTTCATGGCACACAGATGTTATATCAATGAGCAGATGATATGTCAACGAGCGTTCCTTAGGAAGTTGGTCTTTCAATCACACGGTTGCAGGCTTAAATCCCACCCTTAGGCTACCTCTGTTTACACCTCCATCCATGACTGGAGTGAAATTGACCAAAGCAGCTAGTTCTGATACAACATTGCTCCAGAGACTTTTACCAAATAACATATAAGTCGCTTTGTGTTCAAATTTCAGCAAAGTGGTATTGCCTAACATTAAAATGATCACCAGTTCTGCCAATAGGCCTAGCCTACTCACTTTATTGACATTTAGGCCTATTTTAACAGCAACAAAAATGACACTGACATTTGCAAACCTTTTCTTGAAATAAAAAATAAATAAGACGGGGCCTAGAAAAAAAATGTTTTGGTTCCGGTGCCGACTGACCCTTTTTATCCTCCAAAATTAGCGATGCTGTGTGGACTGTTGTAGCCTACATACAAAACAACACACTTCTTCATTCTCATAGGCTAACTCCCTATATCTCGCTTTCTTCCTGCCTGTAGCTGTGTTTGCATCATAGCAGCCTACAGGCAACACACATGCGCGTGCAAGTGTCTTTGCGCAGCGCGTCTTGACAGAAATCCCAGCGATGTCACCGCATAGTTACGCACCAACTGTGTCACGTTGTAGGCGAATTTTAATGTTACAACATACCAGTTAGCTTTGTAGCCCTTCTACATGACCGAAATGCAATACAACACAATGATTAGGTGTAGGCCCTATCTGCGATTTTTGAATGATGTTGGTTACATACTCGTCATGGAAGAAGGCTTCCATTTCAGTCGCGTTGGATGTTCAGCGAGAACCTAGTCGCAGCAATTCTACTCAAGTAGTCCTGCAGTTAAATAGACTGTAAAACAAAGCCAGGTTAATTTAATATGAAAGAAGGGAAATGTTTTGCCGAAGTGTACCTCTAGGAACTCTTTCATTTACCACATGGGTCGCGTTAACAGAGGTTTGTCCGTCATTGACAGTTTTTTTTTAAAAGGAAGACTGAAGATTCTGAAGCCTGCCCGTCCTTTCGATGATAGTTTAAATAGGCTACACCCGTATCAGTAGATCAAATGTGCATTTCAATTCGTTATTATCTGCGCTGCGCAGAGACCACATTTCTTCTTAAATAGGCCACTTTATCCTTCACCTTTCTCCGCCTCTCTCTGCTTGTCACGCAACTATTACGCATCTGCAGAGCTCCGTTCCCTGCACCCAAATAGTGAATTAGAAATTGCCGATGATGTCGGCACAACTGTTCGAATAGGCTAATTAAGATTCAGAACCGTTTGTAGGCCTATACGTAGGGCTAGGCTACTACATTTCCCCACAATCTGATTTAATGACAGGACGAAGTTATCCCTCTATCGCCTTTCATAAACGTTTCATAGGCCTATCATAAAAGGGTTTTTTTCATATCATATCCTCAGGCGTCGCCACAAACTCCTCGCTTGAAACAAAAATTAGGCGGGCCTATGTACCAGAAATAGTAACGCACGGTGTCTTAAATAACTTTAATCTGACGTTTTGAAATGGTAGTTAGACTACACGTTACTGAAAAAAAATAGTGCGACTACGTTACCGGCAACACCGGTCGTGATTACACAGTAGGGGGCTAAATATTGGTGGGGACGTGTCCCTACCGTCCCCACCATAAATTACGCCCATGCATTGCTTCTAAACAAACGGCGCCCTACCAAAGTTCTCTATGCCTCGTTTTACATGTCAACAATCCAGCAACTCTACAGAATGAAGTTTTGGACAACTTTGAGGCCCGCAAATGGGTGGAAAGTACAGATTAATAACGATGGCTACTTCAATTCCCTGCTGAACCACAGCAAAAGTTTGCTGGGCACGTATGGCGGTGAGGCAAAAGTGTGGCAAAAGTTAGCGCTCAGCATCACGTGTTAACACGTAAGCCATTTAACACCGGATTTCTCCTTTAATACTGCATTTTTAGAGTTGAGATTCTCTCCCTGCTACATTAGCCACCTACTTAGGTTGTCTGAAGTGAATTTAAAATGGACTGGGGCAGGTAGAGAATATCCTGGCATGTGCCAATCATTTGATTAGGCATTTATTTATTTATTTTTAGCATTTGGTTTCAATTCATTTATTTATGGTGGCATATGGTGATCATTTATTTATTTCCGTGTTACAACAAGTAGGA
>NC_085868.1:4982895-5005395 GCF_034702125.1 Engraulis encrasicolus
TTTTAACACAGAAACCATATTTCACTTTCACTATGTCTTACTAACGTCTTCTCATATAGCCTACAGGGCTATATGTTATAAAATGAAGCTTCCCAACTGAGTCTCCCCAACATAGTTTAAAGGATATATCCGTATTGAGCACATTTAGTTTTTTTTTCTGAGTCGTCTGCACCGCAATAGAATGGCCGCACCAATTTTGTTTGATGTTTGCTGCTGCCTCCGTTATTTGCCTTTTTGGAGTTTGCTTTAGAATGGCGGCCTATGGGCATGTGCAATTCTGTCCTTAAAACCCCACAAATAAAACATTTGTTTTTAAAATTACACAACTCAGTGCCTAGAGGTATTCACTATATTACATAACACATTTTGTGGCGAAATATGGTTTCATTTTTTTTTCATTTACAAAAACACAAACAAAACATCAACCATATTGTGCTTTCACTTCTGTAAACTTGCTATGCGTCCTCAACTGACAGGACCATCCGTCATGAAATGAAATACACTCTGTTCAGTGTAGTTTGTAATGCCATAAAAGTTGCAATGAAACAGCAGAAAGGTCTGAAGCTCTAAACTACCCTTTTCCATACATCTTCCTGCAGCACGGGGGCGTAAAGCACAAAAACAAAGACACCAGAAATCACAACAAATCAAGTCACGACACATCTGGAAAACACAGAAAGCTAGACACATAATTTCAACTCATTTAAGAGAAAAAAAGTTTCATGAAATCTGTTTTAAAACGTTATGAAAAGCAAACATGCCGAAAGCAAAAACAGAGACTCAGAAAATATTAATTACCGCTACTTTGCCAGCTACTTTGATAGCTGTTTATCTATGATACCACGCTGCCCGTCAAGTGTGTGTGTGTGTGTGTGTGTGTGTGTGTGTGTGTGTGTGTGTGTGTGTGTGTGTGTGTGTGTGTGTGTGTGTGTGTGTGTGTGTGTGTGTGTGTGTGTGTGTGTGTGTGTGTGTGTGTGACCAACAGTGTTTGAAGCATCAGTCATGGAACCCCTCCCTTAGCCTTCAGCAGTGTGGGGATTTTCTCTGTACTCCCCTCATCCTGCTGATGGCAGCTCAACCTATCCACACACGCTTGCACGAATGGACAGATGCACGCTGCATGCAGACACACACACACACGCACGCACACACACATGCACACACACACACACCCTGTATGCTTCGTGGCACCTCAAAATATCTCATGAGAACAATGTATGCTAGATAATATACACTGTGTATTTGGTCCCAGACTTAACAATGTATTTTTTTACGTTGGAAATATAAACCCATCACATCACCAACATTTCTTGAGAAAACAATGAATTGCCTCTTTACTCCAAATATAAGCTCTTTATTATAGTTTTTATGCACTATGACGCACACAGAGACATTTTACTGTAATTACCTTACAGTGCTATAATACTTTTCTTTAAGTGTTATTGCTGTGGGAAATAACAGCCTGTGGGTGTGGAGCTTTGCTCCTGTGCGGTTACATAATGTTTGCTTTCTGAAGAGCCTCGGCTCCTTTCTCTAGTGCTTTCTCAGCTCTTTTCTCTCACACAAACACAATTTATGTGCGCTCTCTCTCTCTCTTTCTCTCTCTTACACACACACACACGCGCGCGCGCACACACGCATGCACACGCACACACACACACGCAAACACACACACACACACACACGCAAACACACACACACACGCACATACGCACACACGCACACACGCACACACACATACACAGGTGTTTTAGTAAGCTTGGATGTGCTACTTAGTTAGAATCTTTGACATGCAGCCCCAAATGTATGTCATGTGCCACTGTAACACTATCTCCTATGGTAAAAGAGGATGCCTAAATTTACAAAAGAAACCAACAATCTCATAACTATTTGTGTAATTAATTTATAACTAAATATACTAAATATCCCTATAACAGCCAGAAGGCCTGTGGCCTCAAGTTCACTTGATTTCCATTGACAGAGCACACACACACACACACACACACACACACACACACACACACACACACACACACACACACACACACACACACACACACACACACACACACACACACACACACACACACACACACACACACACACACACACACGGACAGACACATGCAAAAACAACAAACACGTTGTGTTAAAACGTGATGATGAGTCATAACTTTTGCCACATACCTCGCTTCCCTAGGTCCCCTACATTCCGAAGTCAGAATTCCAGAGCGAGGTGAAAATTAGCTTCTGCTGTGATGGACCGGCACCTGTTTAGCCATCATTATAAATCTCTACTTTCTACCCATTTACGAGGCTCAAAGTAGCTCAATACGGCCCTGTTTGTAAACTAACTAGCAAAGTTCTCTATGCCTCGTTTTACATGTCAATAACACCACGACTCTGCGGAATGAAGTATTGAGCAACTTTGTGTTGTACCACAAACATGCATGCACACACACATGCACGCATGCAAGCACTTGTGCACATGCACGCTTTTTAAAGATTACACTTCAATAGCCTGTGTGTGTGTGTGTGATAAAGTGATAGTGGTAGAGCAAAGTGCCCAAGGCAGCATGTTTGAGTTTACCGCATTCTCTCTCTCACACACGCACGCGCGTGTAATGGAGGCTAACTAGCATAGAGTTGGCGTGGAACGTTGGTAAACCTCCCTCTGATAGCTTCATACAGTCTCGTGCCATTGTGCCGAGAGACTAGTCTCTTGGCCCAGCGGTATCGTACTGTGTCTCCCATTGCCGGACCGTTGTAGTTGACGAGATCGCACGTTCGATCCCCGAGGGGGGTGAACAGGTGCAAGATGACCTCCGTCACAGTGGTGCCGTGACCCGGATGGGAGTGAGGTTTAAGGGGGAGAGTGTAACGGAGGCTAACTAGCACAGAGTTGGCGTGGAACGTTGGTAAACCTCCCTCCGATAGCTTCATACAGTCTTGTGCCGTTGGGCCGAGAGACTAGTCTCTTGGCCCAGCGGTATCGTACTGTGTCTCCCTTTGCCGGACCGTTGTAGTTGACGAGATCGCACGTTCGATCCCCGAGGGGGGTGAACAGGTGCAAGATGACCTCCGTCACACGTGCGCACAAACACACCTGGGAAACAAATCCTGCTCTTCTATTAGGAGCCCTTAATGTTCATTTGGCTTGATGTGGCACACACACATTAGCACAAATGCACACACGCAGGCGCATGCACACACGCACACGCACACACACACACACACACACACACACACACACACACACACACACACACACACACACACACACACACACACACACACACACACACACACACACACACACACACACACACACACACTGCCCCCAGTCTAGGTGAGAAAGTTGCGTGATAGATGTCAGTCTCAAAACTACATTACATTAACACAGCTTGGTCCCTATTAAGAAATTGTAGGTATAACCTCCTAAAAGAAACCCACACTGAACTTTCCTGACTCTAATAATGTGTGCAGCAAACATGGTCAGCATGTTTGATTCTAAATGCATGAATGCGGTGTGAGGGCAACCACTTCTGAAACCCTGGGCCAGCACAAACAGACGTCCTCCATGGACAGTGAGCTCCTTCTGCAGAACCCGCTCCCAGTCTGGCCCACCTTCGGAGTTCACAGTTGTGGGGGGGGAAACCCCACACGAAAGACATAAAATCACAAAGATCTAATACATAAACTTGGCCATGCAAGTAGGGCTGGGCGATATGGAAAAAAACAATATCACGATATGGATTACTTTATATCACATTACATTGCATTACATTACATTACATTGCATTTGGCAGACGCTTTATAACCAAAGCGACTTTCAGAAGAGGACATAATCAAGCCAACATCACAAGCAATACAAAGTGCACAGGAGATATACAGAACAACAAGTGCAATTACAAAGAGGGTTAGTTTCTTTTTTATTTTATTTTTTTTATTTTTATTTTTTTTTTTTATTTATAAAGAGGAAGTAATGAGAACACACACACACAAACACACACTCACAAACTAAACTAAACTAAACATAATGTCAGGATTCTGCCCTGGGGCAAGGCCAGTTCAATCATTAGTCTAGTAGATTCTCTCGAAAGAGGAATGTCTTTAGTTGTTTCTTGAAGGCTGCAAGAGAGGTGCTTAGTCTTGCTGCCTCTGGGAGACTGTTCCACCACTTGGGAACCACCACGGAGAACAATCTTGACTGGGAGTACCTAGAGCGACTGGATGGCAGAGCCAGACGGCTTGTGCTGGATGAGCGCAGATCTCTTCCAGTAACATAAGGCGTTAGTAGGTCCTTCAGATAAGCTGGGGCCGTTCCTGTGATGGTTTTGTAGGCGAGGGTCAATGCCTTGTGCTTGATCCGGGCGGCGATCGGTAACCAGTGCAACTCAATAAATAGAGGAGTAACATGGGTCCTTTTGGGTTGATTGAAGATCAACCGTGCCGCCGCATTCTGGATCATCTGCAGAGGCTTTAGCGCACAAGCAGGTAGACCTGTCATGAGTGAGTTGCAGTAGTCAACGCGGGACAGGACCGTGGCCTGGACCAGTCGTTGTGTAGAATATTGTGTCAGCACAGGTCTGATATTCCGTACGTTGGACATCTGGATTCGACAGGTCCGGGTGACTGAGTTGATGTAGTTGGAGCATGACAGCTCATCATCAATCATTCCAAGTGTCTTTCCTGCTCCCCCTCCAAGATGGCCTCCACTAGCTCCACATGCACTACCTTGACAGTTCCCCATCAGCTGCTGAGCATGTTATGTGTATAACACTGATTATCTCCATGAGGAAACTCCTTCACCACTTGAATGAAACGACATGTGACCATGAATACATAACACAGTTACAAAGGAGGAGAGATTCTATCTAGACTAGTGTTTCTCAACAGGGGCTCCAGGGGGTCGTTGGACACCCTAGAGCGGTGCTGAGAAGGAGACAGCTGAGAGGGGGCGGTGCTTATTTAATTTTGAACACCAAGGGGGCGTTGGTAAGCTTATGATAAGGTCAAGAGGGCATTGGGAGGCTTTTTATGAGGTCCAGGGGATGTCTATTCAAGAAAAGCTTGAGAAACACTGATCTGGACACAGGAGAACAGCAAGTTTCATTCTGTTCTTTCCTCTGCATGAGACCCAGGAACAGCAACTCCTGGAGCATATTGTCGCTGTCCAGGAAAAACCTTGCATCTCCAATATTTGTTTTATTATGTTATACATATTCGTTCTCTATTTATTATGGAATAGAAATCAGTACTACTGGTCAGTCTTCATGAGTATAAGTGTATGATAAATCATTTATTAACCAACTTATATGTTGAAAATTACTTATTTACGTAGAAAATCGTGATTTATAAATCTATCTATCTATCTATCTATCTATCTATCTATCTATCTATCTATCTATCTATCTATCTATCTATCTATCTATCTATCTATCTATCTATCTATCTATCTATGTGTACGCTATCTCACTGACTGACTTGTGCCTGTCTTTCAATAGTTAGCCTACTTAGGCCTACTCTGTCCTTTCATTTCAATCTGGAAGAGCACAGGACTTTAGTTGGGGTAAGTCCAATCTCCTCCCCAGTGGATTACTTTAAAACATCAAGTTAATTAAGCTGCTTCACTGAGTCATTGAGTCATTTGAGGAAACCTCACTCTGAGAGGGGACAGCTCAGCTCTGTGTGAACACCATACACACACTTTCTTCTTTTCATTGCAGGCTGGAGCCTGCTGTCATCATCTCCTCTTCAAAAGCCCAGCCAGACAGAAGGACAGACAGATAGACAGACAGACACACAGAAACAGACAGACACACATGCACGCAGACACGCAGACACGGATGGACACACGCGTGCATGTGTACACGCACGCGCACGCACAGGCACACACGCGCACGCACGCGAATGCACACACGCACACACACTCACACACACACACAATGCTATTACAGCCCGCTGTGACCGCCAGTCTGTTGCGTCCAATTGATGCCAGCCATGTGCAAAGCGCACTAATGGGGACACTCTGACTCCACAGAGTCCTTCATTAGACTTTGACAGACAAGTGGTGATGCTAAGTGGGCTTGGCCACTTATGAAAATCACAAAGTGTGCCCAACTCCTTCTAATGCTCGACACTAGGTGCTCAACTTTGTCGATGAAAAAGCTCAATAAAATATATATATATATATATATATAAAATGAATAAATTAGCACTTATCAGTTGTCTTCTTACTTTTCTTATAATAGCCTCACAGAAATTTCGGGCAAACACCCTTTCCTCTGTGTGAAATGGCAACTTTTGGTAGGTGATTTCGTTGTGCCCGTGTGAGGTAACATTTTTTAAGTTAACTTTTGATTGGTGTGAAATGAATGTGTTGAACTGATGAGATGCTGGAAAGGTCTTCGAGACTGAGGTACAGCAAAGTGAAACCAGGGTCATTTGGCGCAACCTGTATCAGTCTACAGTCTTGAATGCGCGGACACACAGTGAACCCCATGCAGAAAAGATACTTTCTGTGTTACTCTCACAAAATGGTTTGTATATGGACTACAATTTGTATATGCACATGCTGTAAATGTGGCCCATTCCTCTTTTTCATTACAAGACAGACATGTGTACATGTTCCAACATATATTAATATTGTCTATGAAATGTGCATGAGTACCTAAATGATATTGAAAGTATCAGTCCCATTTGAAAAAGAGAAACGCACATGCTTATATACGGCCTATATACCTATATACACACACAAACACATTTCTTTGTGTGCAGTGTGCACTTGTGTGCTGTGGAGTACTGTGTCACAGTTGGAGTTGGAGTTGAATTGCAGTTTCCCAGTTGAGCTGTGTTTCTTTTGATGACACATCTGTGATGGCCTCATAATTTGAAGTGAATCTGGTTGAGTTAAGCTGTTCGGTAAGACCTGACCCCTGTTGCTGGTTACCAGAATGGAAATGACCAAGTCGTAATGTATTGCCAATCTAACTGTCTCTGGTATTACTTAAAGCTCTGTGTGGTATTGCAGTATTAAGTGTAGCATTGTGGTATTTAAGTCTTTTCATTGACAATTGCCACCTGGTGGAATGGTGCACATTATAAAGCTATACGTTCTGAAGGTACAAAGGTCTTTGAGAGGGAAGTAGAGGAGTGCAGAGGTACGTTCAGTCAAGATGTGCCATTTGTCACTGCAAGTCTGGGTAGCCCATAGAGCCCATTCATCCATTGCCGTGACACACAGCACATTGTCATTTCCAGCCAGTTAAGCTGCACCCTTGGTGTGAGACAGATTTTCACAATGATTTCAGGGGCAGGCAGATTATAGCAGCCCTTTCATAATGTGATTTTAATGTGTGTGTGTGTGTGTGTGTGTGTGTGTGTGTGTGTGTGTGTGTGTGTGTGTGTGTGTGTGTGTGTGTGTGTGTGTGTGTGTGTGTGTGTGTGTGTGTGTGTGTGTGTGTGTGTGTGTGTGTGTGTGTGTGTCTGAGAGCGCTTGAGGGGGGGGGCAGAGACAGAGACAGCAAGTCTGTGTGTGCACGCATGAGAGAGAGAGAGAGTCTAGGCAATGGGTGAAAAAATTGCTCGCAAGGTGATAAAAGCATGAAACTTGGCACAAGTGTTCATTAGGACATGCTTATCAATTTCAGGGGTGGAGCCACCCAGAATTCAATGTTGCATAGCAACGGTTGCTAGGCAAAGCATTTTCTTAAGCAACCAGCATCACAGATAGAGTTTCTTAGCACTTTTGTGGTGTCATGATGTCTGTCCTTGTTCATTAGGACATGCTTATCAGTTTCAGGGGTGGAGCCACCCAGAATTCAATGTTGCATAGCAACGGTTGCTAGGCAAAGCATTTTCCTTAGCAACCAGCATCACGGATAGAGTTTCTTAGCACTTTTGTGGTGTCATGATGTCTGTCCTTGTTCATTAGGACATGCTTATCAGTTTCAAGGGTGGAGCCACCCAGAATTCAATGTTGCATAGCAACGGTTGCTAGGCTGGTTGCTATGCAAACCATTTTCCTTGGCAACCAGCATCACTGATAGTTTCTTAGCACTTTTGTGGTGTCATGATGTCTGAATCTAGGGTACTTGTCCTAATATCACTGCAATAATAGTTAAAGAGTTGATATACCTTCAATATCTGAGATAATTTCCTCTTTGTTATTCTTGCCATTCTAACTCGTTCTTGTATTGTGCTCATCTAAATTAAAGAGAGTTTAAACACTCATACAATTTTACAGTTGCTATTCCTGTATCCAAAGAAAAAGGCAATTGCCTGACAACATACAACATTTAGGAATTACACTTTCAAATTCCTGACAGTAAAACACATACATTTCAGATAATAACCATAAACAATGCTTGTTTGGTTCACACCAGACCATACCACAAGTTAGATATGGTCTGTAGACCACCTACTGATTTCTCATAGAGAGGAGTGGTTTGCGATTGCTAACGGCCGTTTATTTGCTGTTATCATTAAGTGTTATCATTTGGTCTATATGTAGTCCATAGCCAATTGTCAAGCACTGTAATACATGTCATCATCTTTCCACCCCTCCCCACTTGCTGATTGGCCCATAAGATCTAGTTTCCTCGCTGAGGGATAGAATCCATGCAAGCTTTTCAGACTGGAATGTGCAAAGCAACATAGGATTTCCCAGGCTAAGACAACACAACTGATACTGTGTAGGCAGCAGTGGCTTAAGCACTCATTCAAACTCAGATTGTCTGTTTTTGTCTAGATTCAGCCCATTAAAGGGACAGTTTGGTCAATTTCAACATGCAGTTGTAATGCTCACACTACCCTGGACTTGTCAGTGCCTGAGATTTTTTTTTCTTCTTTTTCAGCCGTTTCCGAGATCCTGGTCATTGTAATGGGGGCAGCTCTTTGTTTACATTTCAAAAAAACATTTTTATTTATTCCCAAAAGCATCCAAAAGGTTATAAAACATCAGCAGACAACTAGCAAACAGCAGTACCTTTTGGGAAAATATTTGGAGTTGGCCTATGTTTCATTTTTTAAAAATGTAAACAAACGCTGCCCCCATTAGAATTGCTCATATCTCGGAAAGGGCTGAGCCGAAAAATGTGGCATCACCAGGTACTGACAAGTCAAGGGTAGCGTGAGCAATACAACCGCATGTTGAAATTGACCAAACTGTCCCTTTAAGGTTAAGGTTAAGTAAGGATAAGGTTAATAAGAGTGTTTTCCACACCTTCATATATGGCTGAAGAGAGTTTGAGCCCCAGGAACTGTCTTTAACTCGCACAGAAAGATGACTGTAACAATGCGATGTCTAAGCACTTGGCAGTGAAATTGTGTATTTTGTACACATTGCAATAATCAGGTTAATGATAGATAGGCAATATTGGATTTTGAGTGGCTCCACCCCTGATATTTATTGATATTTAGGCAAGGAGTTAATATTTACACATCATAACACCACAGAATTGCTGGGAACTGTATTGCTGATGCTGATCCAAATTGCATGGATGTTGAGGATGGACATTCATTTTCAGCACTCCTCAAAGACTATCTAAAGGATTGAGATCTGAACCACACCATGATCATGGTTTTAGTAACCTTGAAGAACATTTGAACAATTTTGGATGAATTTAGGATTTTATAATTACCTGGGTATGCATGTCAATAATCACTTTGTCATTTGACACAACACAGGCAAATGATGTTGTTCATGTAGGTATCTTTCTTTCCAAAGTTGTAATTTTGTGCTCTGAATGATCAGTATGCAGTAGGCACATGTAAAATAAAGAGAGGCCTGACTTGAAGTGACACTTAAAGCCCCTCATTACTACAAATGTGTTCAAGAAGAACTTAAGTGAGAATAATATTCACATAATTGCAATGCTTTGTGGTTTTTAGAATGACACCAAAGGAGTCACAATGCCCCATTTGCTATATAACCTTTTAATGTATTAATACAGTGATATGGTGAAGTCAAGATACACATATAATACCACAGAACTGATTAAAAACTGTGTTGTTGATGTTTGTTGCTCAGGAAAGTTAATTAATTATGAAAGGTCATAATCATACATATTGCAGCATTTGAAGCATTATGATGCATTATTTTAGTGATATTAGGGCAAGGAGTCAATATTTAGACTTAAAAACAAAATTGCTGGGAACTGTATTACTGATGCTAGTTTCTAATGAAGATGCTTTACCTAGCAACTGTTGCTAGGCAACATTGGATTTTGAGTGGCTCCACCCCTGATATTTAGTGATATTTGGGCAAGGAGTTAATATTTACACATCATAACACCACAGAATTGCTGGGAACTGTATTACTGATGCTGGTTGCTAAAGAAGATGCTTTACCTAGCAACGGTTGCTAGGCAGCATTAAATTCTGAGTGGGTCCACCCCTGATATTAAGTAATATTAGGGCAAGGAGTCAATATTTAGACATCATAACACCACACAATTGCTGGGAACTGTATTTCTGATGCTGGTTGCTAAGGAAGATGCTTCACCTAGCAACCGTTGCTAGGCAACGCTGAATTCTGAGTGGCTCCACCCCTGAAATTAATAAGCATGTCCTAATGAACATTTGTGCCAAGTTTCATGCTTTTATCACCTTCCGAGCGATTCTCCCATTATATTGCACCCATTGCCTAGACTAAGAGAGAGAGAGAGAGAGAGAGAGAGAGAGAGAGAGAGAGAGAGAGAGAGAGAGAGAGAGAGAGAGAGAGAGAGAGAGTTAATGTGGGTGTTCTTGTAGGTGCCCAAAACCCTGACATTTTCAGAATCATTTATGGGGCTGTATTACCCTTCCTTCTCCTCTCAGCCTCGAGGGGCAATGAGGCAGACGAGTGTGTGTGTGTGCGTGCGCATGTGCATGTGCGTGTGCGTGTGCGTGTGTGTGTGTGTGTGTGTGTGTGTGTGTGTGTGTGTGTGTGTGTGTGTGTGTGTGTGTGTGTGTGTGTGTTCGTGCGTGCGTGCGTGTGTGCGAGCGTGCGTGCGTGCGTGCGTGCGTGCATGCGTGCGTGTAATGGACAATATGCCAAACTAATTGTTGTTTCAGCTGGAACAATGGCTGCCAGATTCAGAGGGAAAGAATAAACATTTGCCCAATTTGCCGGTGCATTAGTCTCAGTAGGGGTCTGTGGTGATGTGGGGTGATGTACATGGGGTCTGCGCTGGTGATGGACATTAGGCCTAGAGGTCTGGGTGGGGATGTCCTAGCCTGATCATCATTGACTTTCAAACATCTTCGAGACAACAATTGACATTTCCCAAACGGCATGGTTGACCTAACCTGGCTCTCACGCAGATGGATTGTGCGAGCTCACGAAGTGTAACGAAGATGCACGAAGCACTAGGGGTCTCGCGAGAGCCAGGCTATGGTTGACCCACCTCCCTTGGTTTGCTACCGGTTCTTTGCTTCCCGACAAAGTGGAAGGAGTTCCTGATTTTTTTGGAGCTCAGAAACTATAATTGTATTGCTCCTGGCCTGACAAGAAGCAACGCAGAAGGTGTTGAGTCTCTAGGAGGCCGCGGCCTGGTGAGGGATGTCCTGTTTAGCCCCTTATTACTGTACACAGGATTCATCAGGATTGCCTGGATGAAGGTCTAGTACCGAAACGTTGTTTATTAAAGAAAGAACAGCGAAATGGTCAGTGTGCGGGCGTTTCTTTAAACTGTTGCTGAGTGACCCATGGTGCCATCTCCGACGCACCTGCCAGCTGAGGTGTGCGAAAAAAGCCGAAGTTTAATAAATGTGATGTTTACCATAATGGCAATGACCAAGTCGTAATGTATTACGTAAGGGCCCGTGTAATGTCATGGTTTATTAGTACTATGGTAGTAGAGACTATTAAAGTGTTCCACTGGTGGAACAGTGTGCATTATGGGTCTACAGTAAAGGTCAACCAGAATCAGGCAGTTTGAAATATAACAAACTGCTGAAACAGAGAAATGGGGACATTGACAGAATGTTTGAGAAGCTTTTTTGAGTGAAGGAGTTTAACACTTGGTGTCTTGGTGGAATTTATTCAGCTGACGGGAAGAAAGCTGAAGAACACCGTATTGGTCAAAGGAAGATTGTCATTTTCATTAGCCTACCTAAACAAAACCTGAAATCTAAACAAATATATGTAGTGTGTTTGTGTGTGGGTTTTTGTCTGCATTTAGGCTGGTTTAGAACAGCTTTGTGCCCTATGCCCTATAGCTTTTTTGAAATACAACACAAACCTTCTTGTTGCATATTTCTAAACCCAATTTCTGTTTTAGTCATCAAGTGAGAAAAGAGAGAAAAGCTCAGATCCAAAAGGAAAAAAGAAAAGTAGCATTTTTGGTTTTGCTTTTAAATGATGGGATTGGTAGGTAGGTTAATTGCTGAGGTGAACATCACTGTGTGTCCGATGTTCACTATTTTATTTCCTGCCATACTACTATGAAGACACATACAAAATGTACACATACCACTTGTTTGCTGTGTCTTGTTCAGAATGAATAGCAATGCATTGCTAATAAATGATTGAATGAATAAATAAATAAATAAATAAATACTTACATAAATGGTGTAAAGCTTTGCAAACATCATTAGTGATAGTTTAATTAAAAACCCCATGCCCTTCAAATTAAATTAGGGTTTTTTTGTCTCTACAGATGAGAGAGTGTAAATGACCTATTTATTTCACTGCAGTAATTAGTCTTTAAAGGGTGCATTTCCCCTCATGTATAAATAAAAATAAAAATGCCTTCCCTTCACACAAAACTAAATGAAGAGCTCTTTCCCGAAACGCTATATATCCATTTTCAAAAATGACTCACTTACTGTATTGACATTGTCTTTCTCTGTTAATATTTTTGAAATAAGTGGTTTATTTTTTGAGTTTGCTATGGAAATATCAGATAACATCAACCCAGTTCCAATTTTCTTGATGCTGTCTTCAGAACAGATTTTTACAAAATATGAGTGAAAACTGTATTTCAATGGCTTTTATAGTGTTTGGAAAAGAGCTTTTCAAATCCACTTTAGCCTCTCTACTAATAGGGGTTATGTGAAGACTCTGCCGTCAGGGCATTCTTAAGGGTGCTGTAAACTTTACAGTGTTAAGCCTGCAGCCTTTTAGCAGCTACGTGTGTCTGGTAGAGATGGGACTCATGGCTCTCTGACAGATCCGAATCCTTTCAAGCACCCGTTCAAAAAGCTAGCTCATTTGAAGTTAAATATTAATTTAGTGTTAAGGTAGAATTTTGGAAGCCACCTGTGGCTTATATTGTCCAAACATTAATTCTGGTCTTCCTTCTAAAGACCTCCTTCTAAAGTCCCTGCCACTCTCTGAGACAGTAGAGACACTGCTTTTTTAAGAAGTCACGTGAAGGAAACAAACAAACAAACAAAAAACAGAAAAGAGTGGCTCCGCAGCTGCGTCTCGGTTTGTTCACACCAAGGAACCATTCATAAGAATCGGATCATTCTCGAACATCACAACTTTACTGTCTGTCCGTGAGCTCAGACAAGCTTATCCTTACTTGAACTGCTCCTCACCATACCACTGCTCCATACTGTACACTATTACACAGTATTCCCAAATGAAAAAGATCTACTGGAGCCCCATATACGTACAAAATTATTTTATGAGCTCAGACGACTTTGTCCTCAGTGCACTGTTCCATAAAACCCTACAAGACTGCTGTTCCATACAGTAAAACCATTACCACAACACTATTAGGTGCAACCATGTCCAACTGGTTAGCTTGTTAAATCTGAATGTTGCTGGTTCGAATCCTGTGTCAATGTCATGGCCCACATTACACTGCTCATTGCAGGGCAGTTGTGACATAAAGGTTAGTGAGGTGGTCTTGGGTTGCAGGTTCATATCCCACCCTTTCCTCTCTCTACATCTGCATCCACTTCTCCAGGGACTGAAGCCAATACCCTTTGGATAAAAGGCAGCTAAGTGTAATATAATGTAGTGTGATTTAATGTAATATAATATAATGTAATGCACTGGAGACTGGGATGACAGTGAAATGTAAAAGGGAAGTAATATTACCCCACTCCTGCCCCATACAGCCTTACCACGGAGCTGCTGCTGCACAGAACAAGAACAGAACAAGCCTAAAGGACTTAAGCTTTCCAATACCACTTTTATATTGTATATATTTTCAGGGCTGGTCTGGGACAACAACAAAAAAACAGCCCGGGTATTTTTGGCATAGGTCATCCCGATGGTTCACTTTTTAAATTAATAGGCCACCCCATCTAAAATGCGACTGGTCTCCAATCGAATAATAATAATAATAATAATAATAATAGTTATACATATAATTATAATTATAATTAAGCAGCATCGACTCTTGAGGGCTGTCAGTGCACCGGGAAGATGCCCTATATACACATAGGCTACCAAATTACCAGTCGAGCCCTGTGTATTATCCGTTCTGCTGTGTTGCAGGTTCATTTTAATTAATGACTTAATTAAAGGTCCCACTGCAGTGCAGAGGCTAGTATGTGACTATAATTCAGAGGAGGTTTTCCAGAGACTTTTTTTTCTTATAAAAGGAGATGAACGCTGAAGAAATAGAAATGAATAGGAATATATCAGCACCAGCAATATGGTGGATGTCAAAGTGTCCCTGTCTTTGACCATTGGACTTCTCTGACCTTTGTGAACAACCTTTTCTTTATTTCTTCTTTTCTTCTTTTCTTCCTTTCTTTCTTTCTTTCTTTCTTTCTTTCTTTCTTTCTTTCTTTCTTTCTTCATGTGACAGCTTTGCAAAACAGTGTGTTTCAAAAAGTGAGTTAGAGTGAGCTAAGGAGAGTGTCCTAGACTCAAAGGAAATGACTACAAGGGAGAGATGTCCCTCTTGTCTTGGACACATCAAACAGCAAGTCCAAAGTGAGCTGATTTTCAAAAAGGTAAAATGAACCTTTATTGAGGCAGCCCAGCCTTGTTAACCTTTAAGGGGGCTGGTGATTTTTGAAGTTCTTTAATAAAGGAAAAGGTCAATACATCAGTGATCTGTTCTAAAAGTTCACATTTTCAGTGAAAGTAAGCCCATACGAAGAGTTTTTTCCCTTCTCCATCTGCTGGTGTGTAGTTCAAAAAATGCCCCTGATTGCCCTAAAGCTACTCAAAGGATCATGGGTATTTTTGGCAGGTGGTAACATCCATCTTGTGCATCTCACCCACACCCAAAGGGTGCTGCGTGCATGTGGGCAGGCGTGTGTGCATGTGTGCGTGTGTGTGCGTGTGTGCATGCGTGCGTGCTTGCGTGTGTGAGTGTGAACGCGTGCGTGTGTGTGTGTGTGTGTGTGTGTGTGTGTGTGAGCGTGTGTGTGTGTGTGTGTGTGTGTGTGTGTGTGTGTGTGTGTGTGTGTGTTTGTCTGTCTGGTTTTGTGTCTTATGTGTGTACCATAACTCACACAAAGTCTCTGCTCAAGCATCTGCTTCTGGTGATGTGGGGTGTGTGCACTGGGTGGCGTTAGACACATGATGCGATGACACCACACTGTGTCCCATGGTATAATCATTAAACATGTCAATGACATTACAATCTGGATTGGCCCCTGCATGAGAGATCTACATAGGCATACAGTGAGTTCAATGTGACAAGGACAAGTCTGGTGTATGTTGCTTTCCTAGGTGACAAGTCTGGTGTATGTTGCTTTCCTATATGTATAGATGTGGTGTGTGCAGGGTTACCAGATAAGACTGATTGTTTCCAGCCCAATAATCCCCTTAAATTTGAACTAAATAGTTATGATGATTTCTATTGCTATAAACCTCCAGAAAACCCTGCCCAATATGCGTTTTCAGCCACAGATGGCTGTCATAAACAAACCAATTGGATGGTAAACGACCCAATCTGGCCACCATGGGTGTGTGCTACTGTGATCTTGCACATATGTCAATGCAGTGCTGCCTGGTCTTGGCAGTGTGTCATGTGGAACCGAATGGTAACCCGCGAACACACCAGAACAGACCAAAGCTACAAAGAGCCGCTGGACTGTCATCATAGCAAAAGCGACAGAGTATGACAGTTCAAAGTAGAATGCAAGCATACCGACTTTCCAGTTGGCTGTAGCCAAACTACATCATAATTAATTAGCATAATATTCGCTGAAGTTCAACTCGTAGCTCAAGTCACTCACCTGCTAAATCACTTTTGTCCCCTCGGTCGCCAGCTCCTCCATACTACGCCAATTACTTCTGTCGCCGGCGTCGCTCTAGTCGCTTTTGGTGTGCTTGTGCCATTATACACGTCAATGCAACCTGATGGGGTTGGCACTGTGTCTTGTGGAGCCCAATGATCTCACAAACATGTCAATGGAGCCTGGGACAATGACAATGGCAACACATTGGGAGACAATTGCAGTTGCAAATGGCCAGGCCAGGACATCTGCTCAGAGCCAGTGCATAGCTCAATTCAGTGACACAGCGCACATGGTGACAAGCATGGGGACACACTGACTACTCAATAATACACACGCACACACACACGCACATGCACGTGCACACACACAAGCACACACACAGGGACACAGCGCATATGGTCACAGTGCCAGGTGACAAGTAAATAGCTGAAACAGGCCAAGAGCCAGACACAGGCAATTTACATAGCAATGAGAGAGAGAGAGAGAGAGAGAGTGAGAGAGAGAGAGAGAGAGAGAGAGAGAGAGAGAGAGAGAGAGAGAGAGGAGAACAGGACAGAGGTGTTGAGGCGAGAAGTAGAGAAAATAGTGAAAATGAAGAAAGGAAGTAGAGAAACAGGGGGGAGGACATGAGAAAAGTGGGTCAGACACAAAAGTCTGCATGTGGCGTCAAGATAACCCACCTGGGGATGTGCGTGTGTGTGTGTGTATTGGCATGCGTGCGTGTGTGTGTGTGTGTGTGTGTGTGCAGGAGTGTTTCTAGCCCGGTAAGGGACAGTAGGACAGCCTCAGGGAGATGTGGTGAGCGCCCCATTCGACAGGTGACATCGGGTGACAACTCCTGGATATCGTCATGATGTCTCGAAGGACAGCAACGAAGACGAGACAAGACAATATGTAATCACTTCCTGCTGCAATTCTAAGGCACAGGGCCGCTTCAAGGTATTTGGGGGCCCTGAGCAAAGACGGACTTGGGGCTCCTTTTTTGTCTTCAAGCTATTGATGAGGGCCCGCCTCAAGAGAGCAATATCATTGCACTTTTCGATCATTGAATTTAGTGAGGATTAATTCACTCACTAAGTTGTCATTGCTGTCATTTAAATACAAGGACAGCACAGTACAGTATCCAGGAATTACCAGGGGGCCCTTTCAGCTGGGGACCCTAGACAATTGCCTTGTTTGCTTGACTGGTTTTAACAGGCCTGCAAAGACACCGGATTCAGGTTTCAGGCTTCAGGCATCAGGCTCGTGGTCTGGTACCTCGTTACTATGGCGCCACTATAAGCATCCAGACAGTTCTGGGACACACAGACCGGCGACTGGGTATTTCCAATAGGCTGTAGACAATAATTTATACCAGCCTTTTTAAAATTCACACAAAGGCTGGTGGGGTTTTACCACTGCTGTTTTAATTCAACTGTTTGGACATACAGTACAGTAATATATACGTGGAACCCAACATGACAAAGACAGGACAACATTCAAGAGGGAAAGAGGTGCAATGTAAATGAGAATTTGTGTTTATAATATGTATAAGAATTAATTATTTAAGAGGCACAATGTCATGCTTTTGTCGAATCTCGACTTTGTAGAGAGGGCAGTATTCAGGAGGTGGAAAACGGCGAAAAGAAATACCTGTGGAGAAGAAGAGAACCTAAAAATGAAGAACAGATAAGAAAAGAGAAACAAAAGAGCCAAGAAAACCCAGACATGACGTAGGCCTTTGGATACTTTTCCCTATTGGGATGCCATACAATTCCATTAAAAATATGCAAATAAATACCATTTTGTTTGGAGGTCATAAACATGATACAGCAGCTCAACATTAACATTAATAAAACTTCTTCAATGTTTAGTGCTGTTGCTATTATCTTTTTTTGCCCAAGTTCCCATGTTGTTCTGTTCATAGGTATTAGAATGCAGACATTACAAAAACCAAATGACATTGGCAACAGTAATTAAAATTATGAAATATGATTCATATTCATGACATCCCATGTCAGGTTTAATAAGACCATGTGTCATGTAGACCTCTTCAAATAAAGTCTCTTCCAGTAGAGGTAAGTTAAACCAACATAATGACATCCACACACACCGTTACTGTTACCTAATGTATAATGCTGCTAAAGGCTTTTTTGCCTTTATATTTTTGACGTCACAGGACAGTGGAGGAGAGACAGGAGTTGAGTGGGGAGAGAGAGACAGAGAAGGAACACCAAATGACCCGGGCCGGAATCAAACTTAGGTCATCGCCATAGTTACCTAGTGCCCTACTACTGTTAGGCCGTACTTATTTTCCCGTACTTGCTTATTAATATTCTCCTGAGATGAACTTTATGCAGTTTTCTTTTTTGGGTATGTGTATTGAACATTTATTCACAGTCACTTGTTTTTATAATCTCAAATTCAAGAAGTTCAAATCAGCTGTCTTTACGGTGTTTGTGTCTTTTAATATTTACCCACAGTCTCTTGCTTTAATGTTCTCTTGAGATAGGCTCAAGGCAGCTTTCTTTTGGGTACATAAGTATGTCTGAATAATTATCCAGTCACTTGCTTTAATATTCTCCTGAGCTACGCTCAAATAAGCTTTCTTTATAGTGTGTGTTTTTAAATATTTACCTGCAGTCTCTTGATTTAATGTTCTCCTGGGGTCATTTCAAAGCAGCTCGCTTTACAGTGTATCTTCCAATATTTATCCTTCCTTCTGATCCGTTAATGAATGTGTCTATATGAATATGTTATGTCTATTCATAATATGTTGGAGAATATAATAACCTGGAAACTCCCCTTCAGGACCATGCACACTTTGGCCGGGCCGAGGACAAACAAAATCTGAAAAGTCGGCTCAGTTTTGGGTGCCCTTCTCACCTGGGACAACTGACCCCTTCGTCCCCCACTGTCAACTTCCCTGCTCCAGCAGGCAAGGCTTGGCAGTCATTGTGGATTCCAAACTGGGTGACAGGACCCCTAGTTGGGACATGGAGGTAGTGCAGTGGGGGGGTCACGGAGAGATCGGACGGTTTGCATAAAACCTTGATTCATATACCATATTAAAACCACTCCATAAATTGTGTGGTATCAGTATTCACTTGTAAGGTTAATAAATGTTTTTACCTTCCTTGTGAATTTCAAATTTCAAATTTGTATAAATATAGGAGATGGGAGGTCCCAAAAATAGCTATATTCTTAGGTCCTGATTGGGGTCCCGGCTGAAAAAAAGTTTGGGAACCGCTGCATTAATGAAAGCAGTGCACCATGGGAAAAGGTCATTGGTCGCCTATAGAGTAAAGCAAGCACAAAAGCTGATTACACAAACATGCCAGTAATTCACTTCTTAGCAGGCAGTCCAGTCTCTTGGGACAATATGAAAAATGTATTTAAAAAAAAAGAAAGTTGATTAATTACATAATCCGTTATGTGTCCAACTGTTTTGTTATTTTCCTCTCTCTCCATGCTTCCTTGTTCTTGGGGAGAGAGACATTGGTTCAGCTTTTAATCACCAAGAAACCAGTTTTAGCAGCAGCCTAGAAATAATGACACATTATTTATCCAGAGAGGAGGCTGTAAGTCAGCCGCTGGTTAATGAGCTATACACACGCTTGTGTCTGCACACACACACACACACACACACACACACACACACACACACACACACACACACACACACACACACACACACACACACACACACACACACACACACACACACACACACACACACACAAGCGACTGTTTTGCTAATGTGTCAACGATACACACAGCACTGGCCTACTCAAATGTGTGTACAAACAGACACACACACACACACACACACACACACACACACACACACACACACACACACACACACACACACACACACATGCGTGCACACACACACAAGCGACTATTTCGCTAATGTGTCAACGATACACACAGCACTGGCCTACTCAAATGTGTGTACAAACACACACACACACACACACACACACACACACACACACACACACACACACACACACACACACACACACACACACACACACACACACACACACACACACACACACACACACGTGACCCTGTTCAGTGTTCATCCCATCTACACACACACCTCCCTCCGCCCATCTAATGTGTTCTTTTCCCCACACCACCATAGCTGACGGTGCCCTTGTGAAACACGCCCAGATGAGGGAAGCAATCCTCATGATTGCCATCCGTTTTTGATTTACAGTAAGATGGACATCATGAGGACATTCCTCAATTTTGAGCATTTCCAACAGCTCCATAAGTTAAAGGCAGTGGTGTAGTCTACGTAGAATGCAGGTATACGCAGTATACCCACCTCAACATTTCAGGGATTTCAGTATACCCACTTAGAATATATTCAGTATACCGATCTCAAAAAATGCTCAAATATACACCCATCACAAAAAAAGAGCTAGACCCTTGCATCTCCCTCGGAGAAATGGGTAGACAATGTCAGTAGGCCAGACCAAATGCTCAAAGAGCTTTGTCGTAATGATAGACAAATGTTGTGTCTCAAATGGTGCACTTGTGCAATTCGGGCACTATATTTCAGTGCATAATTAATACAACAAATACATCACACTATGCTTTTTCATCCAAAGCAATTTACAGATTTTACAGGCTATTGGTTACAGTCCCTGGAGAAATGTGGGGTTAGGTGCCTTGCTCAAGGGCACTTTAGCCAGTGGTGTAGTCTACGTAGAACGCAGGTATACGGAGTATACCCACTTCTAAATTTTAGGGGATTCAGTATACCCACTTAAAATTGATTGATCCATTATTTAGAATGGCATAAATATATACAGTATACCCACTTCAAAAAATGCGAGAATATACAGTATACCCAATTCAAAAAAGTAGACTACACCGCTGACTTTAGCCATGAATGGGTATGTAGGGAGAGGTAAGGGCAGGATTCAAACGTACAACCCTGTGATCTACAGACCAAGGCCCTAACCACTGCACCATGGCTGCCCACACTGAAACATAGTGTCTGAAGTGCACAAGTGCACCATTTGAAACACAGCATAAGATGACAATAGAGAGTTTTAACGATCCAAATGCAGTAGATGCGAGGAGAGCTGACTTGAATGTGAAAACTGCCGACTGACCATCATCAAATTAATTAATACCATAATGAAGTGCCTCCTCTACACTGTTACAATCCGTTATTTGTGTAGCACATTTGCATGAATAAATGATTCAATATCTGATGGTTATTAGCAGATTGTAGGTCTGAGTATAATGATCTGGTCAGTAGATGTGTGCGTGCCTGCATGTGTGTGTGCGTGCGTGCGTGTGTGCGTGTGTGCGTGCGTGCGTGTGTAAACAGTACTCTGGTCTGCTGTCAGTGCCATCAATATTTAATCAACTAATTACAAGCGATGCACACTGTGCTCTGGAAAAAAAGTCAAATTATAATCACATTACTCAAAGTCACACCACCGCAAGATGTTTTGGCAAGTAGCCTACTGCCGTGCCAAGACTGGTTCTCACTAAGTGGCTTCTGCTTCTGCTTCTGCTTCTGCCACACTTAACCAGCTATTCAATGGATGAGCACTCCTGTGGTTGCTGTGTTAAGTGGGGGGGAAAAATACCCGTCACGATTTGAGCCGCTCTGTGAGAGACCACGAGTTCTGCTTTCTCTCCACATGTAACTACTTATTAGCAACATGAGGATGAGCATGCTGGCATTTGCACTGAGATTCATTCCAATCATGTTTGGATAATTGTGCATCGGTGCTAGCCTTGTAAACTAGACCAACAGGGGTGACCTACAGGGGGGTAAAGTGGAACTGAGTTACCAGGGCCCCATGTATATAGGGGGGGTCCTTACAGTGTCTGATTTATGTAGGTATATGGATTGGGGGGAGGGTCCATTGGAGCTGATTGTACATAGCCTAGGGCCCACAATTTGCTCGTAAGCCCCCTTTATTTTAGCATTTATCTAGCAATGGACCTTATTGAATCGCCACAACAGGCCACAGCCAAAGCTCACCAATCGCAACATTACGTTTTTTCCCTCCCTCTGTGTGAAGGGTTTCTGCCCTCTCTTTGGGGCGGGTTTTTGGCATGACAGTGGAGATAGCAGAATGGCTAATGACAACTGGTCATTTGATTGATTATAACGTTGGCCAAGGCAATGCCGAGACACAATAACAACAACCAGTGGCCCCTATACAGCCTGCCATAGGGCCCCTTATATCATCAGTACAAGAGTGCCCTGTGCCCTGGGCAAATGTCCTACTCGTCCTCCCTACAGCTCCGCCCCTGACAACAATGATTTGGTCCCAACAACAGCCCTCAGCTACCTTTCTAAATGGAATGATTCCAGACTAATATCGTCATAGT
>NC_085868.1:5010395-5012895 GCF_034702125.1 Engraulis encrasicolus
GGGTATACTGCAATCCCTGACATTTTGAAATGGGTGCGTATACCTGCGTTTTACATAGACTACACCACTGGCTGTGCATTTCATCAAGGTGTAGGCTAAATTCTCCAATTCAGGTTGATATTTTGACTACACTAATGTTCACATGTAGTACGACTGCAGATTTCGTGGCTTTTGTCTTTTTGGTTAGGAAACCATGTTGTTCGCATTTTTTTGTTTTTCCCTGTTTTTTTTTTTTTAAGAGGGCCGCCAAGGGGAAAATTCTCCCGGTGGGAAAAGGTGGGCCACTCCGCCCCTGCACACATGCACGCACGCACGCCCACACACACACACACACACACACACACACACACACACACACACACACACACACACACACACACACACACACAGGGCTGGACTGGCCATCTGGCGTACCGGGCAAATCCCGGTGGGCCCTCGCGTCTTTCGGGCCCTCGAGGGCCCGAAAACAACAATACAAAAATGATGTATTTATTTTTTTGTCTGTGACGGTGACAAAAATGACAAATCGGGGCTCATTGGATGCTTCTCTTGAGGCACATTGGCCTAGTCCAATGAAATGCACTGTTTGTCGAAGGCCAGCCCCTCCCTGCAGGCCCTCGCTCGACCCAACTAGTCTGACTGTGAGTGAGTAAGCCCATACGACTTTGTTGCTGTCGACCAACGTTGACGGAAGCACGTGAGCGAGAACTTGTTGTCACGATGTGGGTGTTATTAAATACAGCGCATTTAAAGTCGGCCACAAATATGAACGAGACGATGAGCTCGCACCGGTTTGCTCTACTAACACACCACGTGTGAGGAGTGGGGGGACAGGCAGTGAGGAGGAGCTGAAGTGGGGACCTGCGCAAACTTGTGTAGAGGTGTGAGACAAGACCCATATACACACGTGAGTGAGTTGTTGACCAACCAGTTCATGGGCGCGTGACCTCGGAGGCAGTCCGCCGACGAGCGTTGAAGGGGATAAGCAACTGCAGAGGTTGCAAGATCTGACTGCAGCCGCATTCATCCCGCGATAGTTTTACACCATGTGACATGTCACCTCGTCAACGCAACGTCGACGAAATTTCGAAGTTTGACAGGAAATCTAACCGTCATGCAGCATTTTCCATCCAGGGTGCATTGCTGTCTAAATGCGCATGCATGCGTTGACACATCTCGAATGCACCTACTGTCAGCAGCATCATCATCCGAAGTTTCGATGACTTGGATGGTGGCTATTCGGTTAATAAAAACTCTGGTGGTGGAGCGGAAGAGACAGGACGCTATATGTAGAAAGAAAGGACTGGTTATGAAAAGCGCACGGAAAAGCGAAAGTAAAAACTAAATCAAATAAGACGGAGCAAAATGTGCTAAATCACTGACTTGTTCAAAGCTAAAAGCACCACCAGCTCGAGCTCCGTGTGGCCGTGGGAGGTGGTGGTGCATCACACAGCTCGACCTCAGGTTGGGACAGTGGGTCCGCCGGTGCATCAACAAGTGCAAGGTGGTGCAGGAGGAGGCGGCGGGGGTCGGGAGATGGTTCGAGCAGGGGAGGTACAGACGGATACGAGACGTGACTCACCCAGGGAGAGAGAGGTAGCATCCCCCTCAACACACCCAGCTAGCTAATGCATTGTAGCTATGCGCCGCTTCGGCGTTTCGTAATTTCCCATCTCCTTCATTAGCTGAGACCAAATTGTCATCCTGACTTTATCAAATCAGTATTTAATATTTGTACCCATTTGATAAATCCCCATGCGCTTGTCTGGTAATGTTGCGCCAGCACATAGAAATCTTGAGATGCTGTGATGAAGTGAAGCTAGGCTCTGCCCTCTACCCAATTACTACCCTGGCTGGCCAGGCAGATTAGCTATTCACCGCCTCGGCGTTTTTCCCCATGTAGCCTGAAACGTCGTCCCTCCCCACTCGCTCAAATCAGTCACAAATATGTATTGATTTATTTCCTTAAACTTTTTTGTATTGTTGCGCGAGCATATACATCTCCCATCTCTCTTGACGCAGCTCTCTGTCACAACCACCTGTGCTACTTGTATTACGTGTTATAGCCTACGGCGCAGCCCCACTTTCACTTTCTCAAACTCAACAAATATCTTGTTTTAGTCTATTGCTTGTCGTGTCTTTTGCAGCTATGGTTTTAAACTAGATGTATCTTTGCCATCTTTTCCTTCTGTAATGGCATGTCACGTCATTATCAAGACATCGGGTATGATCCTGAGCTGCCTATTTGCATGGTAGAAGCAGTCTTTCCGTGCTGCTTGTGAATCGCTGACTCTTACTACGCGCTCTCCTTATTGTAATAGCTATGACACATGGCAGCTTAACTTTGTTGTTGGAGTGTGTCTGATATTTTATAGGGCCTTCATGAGTTGAATTTTACCTGTGGTGTTCACGGATAGGCTTTTTATTCATGCAAAGACGTTTTGTTCTGGAAAGCGTTTAATCATTGGAATGGATGATTCAATATCTTCATGGTTGAGGC
>NC_085868.1:5017895-5022895 GCF_034702125.1 Engraulis encrasicolus
TCTCCTCTCCTCTCCTCTCCTCTCCTCCCCTACCCTCTTCCTTCCTCCAATCCCCTCTCCTCTCCTCTCCCCTCCTCTCCTCCACTCTTACTCTCCTCTCCTCTCCTTTCCTCTCCTCTCCTCTCCTCTCTTCCGCTCTCCTCTCCTCTCCTCTCCCCTCCTCTCCTCCCCTCTTACTCTCCTCTCCTCTCCTCTCCTCAGTGGAGTCAGGGTTGTGTCACCACAATAACTCTCTGCTGAACTATGTCACCAATATCAACTGTTGTTTCAGCGCAGCCATTGATCCCCAAGGTCCCTATGTTCCACTCAAAACAATAAGAGACAGTTAGGCTGCAGCAAAGAAGCCACGTATCAAAGTCTTTAGAATCTGAAAGGGGCACAATCTATAAAGGCAGAAAAGAAGTGACGTGTCGAAGTCTTTTGGAATCTGTTAGGGGCAGAATCTGTAATGACAGCAAAGACGTTGTGTGCCAAAGAACCAAAAGGTTAAAATCCGCAAGCGCTGATGTGCTTTTGTCGATGTCCAGTAAAGCTCGGGTCATCTAAACATGATCCATGTTGCAGGCTTGAGTTCAAGGCAAGAAGAGGTGCTATCCAGACCTACACACTTCCTCTGCAGGTTGGAGCAAGTCATAAACCTTCAGGCAAGGCCAGACAACAGCATCAACAGCAGCCCAGCCTGAAGCAGACAAACTGGCGAGGAAATAAAAAAAAGAGAATAAAAATGTCAATCACAGACAATCACACTGTGCTAACAGACGCTGAGTTTTCCAACCCTGCGTGCTTCACTGCTGCCTCCAGTAAAAGAGACCAGACGTTTTCATTCTTCAACAGCTCAAATGGAATAGCAGCTTCACTGGTATTGATTTGTCTCTCTCCTTTCCTATCTGTCCAATTGTGCTTTATTCTGCCTTGCAAATGGCATGAGTCCAATCGATAAAAAATGAATAAAAATAAAAGTTTATGGATGGAATCGGAGGGCAGGTTGAGCATCAAACTGCATTTAACTGGGTGTTTCAGTCGTATCCTCTCCACTACATCATCTGTGAATCTGCAATAATGTGAAATGTGGCAGGTAATTATATTGAGAGAGAGAGAGAGAGAGAGAGAGAGAGAGAGAGAGAGAGAGAGAGAGAGAGAGAGAGAGAGAGAGAGAGAGAGAGATACTGGCAACCTTTATAGTCTATATGGGCTATTCAATATCATATTTGAATCTAAATGATAGCTTCTGTGTACACAGACAATGGACTTCAATTAGAAGTAACTGCCTTTGTGACAGCAGCATTGTGTTCTGACAAGATAGGCCTATTTGAAATAATCTTTCACCCAGCAAGACAAGCGCGTTATAAATTTGCTGTTATAATGTAGACTATTAAAGGTCCTGTGTACTGTCAGCTTGTCATTCTGTAGGGTTTTCAGTGATTATTACAGTATTCAACTGCCGCGCGTTGCTCCAATAACGTAACGAGCTCTTGTAAATGTGAACTGTAAAATAAGATAACATATCTAGCCTAAGGCGAGAGGTTCTCTGACATTGCCGCCCTATAGCCACAATTTCACGACGCCTTTCGCCAAACAGTCTAATTAAAGGTTTAATGTCAGGGTTAACATCAAATTAGTCCGACTCCGACATTGCGTTTTGCTTCCCTAGGTCAAAAAGCTGAAGTATCTTAAAGTACTTTGAAATTAATATTCCATTTAAGTCAAGCCTCTTTTTTATTCTGTATCGTCCACCTTCACATCAACACATCAACAACATACGTCAGGCTACCTTTAGTTTATAGTGGGACACAAAGCCTGTGGCACAGTTAAACATAAAGTGTCGGGGTTTCATGCAACAATATCAATATCAACCACATGTAATTCTTCCAACAAACCTTCCAGATAGAAACACTGTCACTTGTTGCTGTCGTCTTCATCGGAATACCTGCGGATGATGAGGTGCGGAGGCGCCTACGCTAGAGGTGCCTATACGCCGCGCTCCCGTTTGTGTCCGACGAGTGTGCGCCTCCCTCGCTCTCCTATCGTCTTCTCTGCGACCGTAGCCTGGTCCTTGGCATAGGCAGCAACGCGCGCTCGACACCACAGAAGAATGCCATCGGAAGTTCCGGCTCAGCGAATCAATGCGCTTGTAAAGTTGATTTCGACACGTCTGGTTCAATATCCATAAATGGGATGGAATGCTTCCCGTGGTCCAAATAAAACGGAAATGCTGTCGGTCGAGACAATTACACTGATGTGTCACCGGGAAAAAAAACACAGTTCAGCGTTTTACCTGGAAGAGACGACCTCGGTATCCAAAGCGCAAAGCGACACAGCTGGGAATTCAAAATAGAGGTTTTAAAAAAAGAAACAGCCCACAACTTACAGTTGAATACACACAGCAAGAGTTCTGTAAATTAGTGGAAAGCCATCATAAATCCCCAAAGTGCGATAAAGAGAGGGAAGCTAACCGAGAGTGCGCACCGTTTACTCCGTCCCACACATTTACAGTAGTCTGACTGATGGCACGAGAAATCGCAGGATCAGCGAGACCTGCACTCACTCTGTTGGCTACACACCTGCACTGCGCGCACGTACACTACACACACGCACGGACGGACGCACGCACTCTCACACACACACGATGACACATGCCCCTCCCCCGTCTCTCTCTCTCTCTCTCTCTCTCTCTCTCTCTCTCTCTCTCTCTCTCTCTCTCTCTCTCTCTCACACACACACACACACACACACTCACACACACACACACACACACACACACACACACACACACACACACACACACACACACACACACACACACACACACACACACAAGCACCTCCCTCTCTCGCAGACACTTTCAGGTGCTCTCCATTCAGTGTGACATGCAGGCGAGTTGTAAATTCCCTCGCTTGCTGAATGGACCCCAGTCTGGTCTGGCTGAAATCGCGGCCATGGCATACATGCACCCCGGTCAGGATGAAATATTATCATGACACGGAGGAGGCTCAGTCTGTAAAATGAAATGGCCCTCCAGGGGACATGTGCTGTGCGGAGGACATGCATAGAGATGCACGCACACATGCACACACGCGCACACACACACACATGGCTAAAACAGGTCTTTGGCTTTGAGGATTGTGTTGTGGCATTTGTGGGTCACAAGGTAAAGTACAGTAGGTATTGTTAATGCCATACAGTGTCAATAAATTATAATGTCTCACATCCATCCTCTCCATCCTCCTCAACTAGTCTCTGAGGGAGCCCTTTCCTTTCTTCTCCAGGTCCACTGTTCCTCGATTGTGTGTTGTGCCGTTTGTGTGGTTTGCAGGTTTGTGGTCACGGAGAGGAAAATACGGTAGCACAAATAAGTGTACGGTATGTGCATCAGATAAAATTTGAAGACGTTTAACACAATCATTTTTCAATTCAAACTCAAGGTCCTGCCATGGCCATCCGGTAGGGCACTCGCATGCCATGCTGCTGACCCGGGTTCGATTCCCAGCCTGGGTCCTTTGCTGACCTCTCCCCATTCGTGTCTACCTCTCATACTGTCCTGTCCATAATAAAGTCTAAAAAGACCAAAAATATCTCTTAAAAAATTCAACTCAAAATCAGCTTTTTAGCTTATGATGGGCTGGGGGTCCTACTTTAAATATAACCTCATTATACTGTACAATTTCTGACTAGATACTTTTTTTGTCATTTGAGGCACTTGAATGTCAGACATCAGTGTCACACATTTTATTAAATAGAAATGATTTTTTTTAAATGTAATGGAGAGGCTAAGCACCCCACATGTGGACGTGCATGCCCATGGGGATCCAGGTTTGGCCTGGGTCATTTTCTGGCCCTTCCCCGTCTCTCTCTCTCCTGCTCATTTCCTCTCTCTGTCCTTTTAAAATAAAGGGGGTAGGCCCCTAACAGACAATGGGACACGTCCAGATAAAAGTGCAGCTGGTGGGGGTGAGAATTGGTGGATCAGCTGACTCCACAGAGGACAAGTATAAAGATAAGTGTTCGGTCCAGTCACCTATGACAATCTCTTTCTGTGTCATTCTGTGCAGTGTTAAATAGCTGGATTTCCCTTGGGACAAAGAACCTTCGTAGCCTGTTTGTCTTGCAGGGGGTGCCGCGGAATCTGTAGCCGAACAGGCTTCTCTGTTTGGCAAAGACTGAGTGCAAGGGGTGATTGTAGATGTCCTTTACAGAATCCAGTTTGCCCAGTGTCCTCTTATCAGTGAGGACAGTGGGAGCCTCCAGTTCTGTGCATACATCAGATGCAGCTTTCCACCCTAGACTGCCAAAGCATCCCTCTTCCTAATGCTACAGTACCTCCCCAGCATGCCACAGCAGGAGAGCACGCCGGCCATGACACACTGGTAGAACATCTGCATGTGACAGGTCATTAGGCATTCAGTATAGCATAGAACAGATTATTATCTCATTGGACAATATACCTCAATGGATCATACATTTAAAGCGACTTGCACATACTGGTGGCTATTGGCTACAGTCCCTGAAGCAGTATGTAAGGGCCCATGTAAAGGTGTCTTGTTCAAGGACACTTCAGCTCTTGAGGGTGTAGGGCAGCACACAGTTATACTGGTATGGGACTCAAAGCAGCAGCCTTCCGATCCCAAGATGATGATCCTCACCAGTATGGTAGAGCTGCCACATACAGCAATAGCAATAGTATTTTCATAGCATACAATCATACACGACTGTCATTTAATTTTCTTTCTAAAACATGACACTGTCAAGTCAAGTCAAGTGTGACGGAGGTCATCTTGCACCTGTTCACCCCCCTCGGGGATCGAACGTGCGACCTCGTCAACTACAACGGTTCGGCAATGGGAGACACAGTACGATACCGCTGGGCCAAGAGACTAGTCTCTCGGCCCAACGGCACGAGACTGTATGAAGCTATCGGAGGGAGGTTTACCAACGTTCCACGCCAACACTGTGCTAGTTAGCCTCCGTTACACTCTCCCCCTTAAACCTCACTCCTATCCCGG
>NC_085868.1:5032895-5035395 GCF_034702125.1 Engraulis encrasicolus
ATTTTCTAGTATGGTCCAAGTACTAGTATGGTCCTGTTTAAATGGCTATAGGCCTGTCGCTCTCACCTCTGTTGTAATGAAAGTTTTTGAATGTCTAATCTGTAAGTTTCTATCACACATAACACTGGACCCTCACCAATTTGCCTACAGGGCAAAAAGGGGAGTAGACGATGTTGTTTCACACTGCATTCCTTTCATTCTTCAACATCTTGACTGTAAATCCACCTATGCCCGTGTCCTATTCATAGATTTCAGCTCAGCTTTCAACACTATCCTGCCTATCAGATTGTTTAACTCTCTCATGTCCATGGATGTCAACCCATCACTCTGTCACTGGCTGCTTCACTTCCTGACCAACAGAACACAATGTGTTAAAATTCAGAACAATATTTAATCTACTAAGGTCCTCAACACTGGCGCGCCACAAGGTTGTGTATTGTCACCCCTGTTATTCTCTATATACACCAACAGCTGTACATCCAACTCCCCATCTGTCAAACTCCTGAAATTTGCTGACGACACCACTGTAATTAGGCCTCATACGCGACAAAGACGAAACATCATACCGCGATGAGGTCGAACATCTAGTGCAGTGGTGCACAGTAAACAATCTCACTCTCAACATATCCAAAACTAAAGAACTCATAGTGGATTTCAGAAAAAGCGCAGGCCAGCACACCCCCATCTGCATTAATGGCCAGGTAGTGGAGTGGGTAGACTCCTTCCGTTTCCTAGGCACCACCATCCATCAGTCCCTGTCATGGAATCTGAACACCAGTCTCATTATTTCAAAAGCCCAACAAAGATTATACTTCCTCCGACAACTAAGGAAATTTGGAGTCAGCCAAGCAGGCATGATTCACTTTTGCAGTGCCACCATCGAAAGCGTGCTCACCTTCTCCACCTTGGTCTGGTATGGTAGCTCCACCAGCCAAGAAAAGCAACATCTGGAGAGGGTGGTACGTATGGCCTCCAAAATCATTGGCCGCAGTCTTCCCACTTTAGCCTCACTCTACAACACCAGACTTGCTAGGAAAGCCAAAAACATCACCTCTGACCCTATCACCCAGCACATCACCTATTCACACTATTGTCTTCAGGGAAAAGGTACCGCAGTATCCCAAGCAAAACCACACGATCTAGGGACAGTACCTACCCACAAGCCATCCGTCACTTGAATACGCACTAGCACTTTACAGCTACTCCACTACCTGGCCTACCTCCTTTGTTACTTTGCACAATACTACTACTGTTCTGTGCTTTAAATATTCCATTGCACTTTTCTATGTGTCCAGTGTTTTGTATGCCATTCCCTGTTTATTTATTTGTGTACCCCCCTGTTAACCCCCCCCTCCCCAGTTTTGTGTCTTTTGTTGTGTTGTTGTGTGAGCACACCAAGTAACATTCCTAACAACAGTATTTTTATACTGTTGATAAGGCTAAATCAACTTAAACTTGAACTTGAACTTGAACTTGAACTTGTACAGTCATTTTTGCAGCTAAAAATGGCTATTTTTGGAAATTCAAAATGGCGGCCAAGGAGAAGATCCCCCTTTTCATGTATGAAAAGTGCAATTTTTCCAGTCATAATGAACACTTAGAATTTGATGCTGGTGGTAAGTATTCATGAAAAAAGGTAACATTAGTGAATGGGCAGCATGAATTCTGGAAATAAACAACTAAAAATCTCACACAGTGTCCCTTTAAGTTTCCAAAGACCAGGGGAAGATTTACTGATCATTCATTCAGGGGCCAAATTTTCCACTTACCATAAATGTCTCACATACCTGCCAACTCTTCAGAAATAAAAACGTCATGAATGATGATTTCAATACCTAACGTCGCCAAATTTAATTATAACCACAGACTTTTCATTAGCAAAGTGGCCCAAATTCCTAAGAATTAAATAATGGTCTCAGTTCATTCAACTCAGTGATGGCACTGCAGTTTAGAGTTCACAATGTTCAGACACCATAGTCGTACTGCAGGGAAGCTGACAGGGAGCCAGGGGACAAAGGGGTCAGTCGTCCCAGGAGGAGAGGAGCCCCAAAGTTGTGTCCTCTGTGCATTAGGTGGGGGGCCTTTCAGATGACTTTGTCCTGGGCTCAAGCAAAGCTGTCAGCGACCCTGGTGTACTGTATTCAGGAATGTATGGTGCATTATATGACTTTTGGATATTTACGCCTCTTTATGCCTACATCCAGTATTTACCCAGGACATTACAGTAACTTGCATACAGCTACAGACAAGGTATTCATGGCCATTTGCTATGGGAAAAAGTTTCGTGTCCAGGGTATCAGTGTGTGTGTGTGTGTGTGTGTGTGTGTGTGTGTGTGTGTGTGTGTGTGTGTGTGTGTGTGTGTGTGTGTGTGTGTGTGTGTGTGTGTGTGTGTGTGTGTGTGTGTGTGTGTGTGTGTGTGTTGTCTCTGTGATGGTTAGTAGTACACCCTATATTTGCCCTGGACTCTAACTTGCATTCAGTGCAGCTAGGGACAATGAT
>NC_085868.1:5037895-5047895 GCF_034702125.1 Engraulis encrasicolus
TAGTGTGCACTGCATGATGGGTGCTGGCATGACACTGTACCACAATCCCACGTCACTGCCCAAATAGAATGCCCATAGAGAGGGTACTCAATCAGGTGGAACCTGTTTGCATATGTATGGACGACTCTTGTTGGAATGGATGCACAGTGTTGTGTTGGATGAAGAGTTGAATTGAATACTGAGGGTAGTAGGCAATTCCGTGAAGTGCAGCGACAGAACAAGTGGCAGAGGAAAGAAATGAGAAACCATCTCTGCTTGATCTTTGTGTATTGACCTGCACCATATTTTCCTCAAAGAAACGGAGTGTACAACAGAATAATGAGTGATCAAAGTTCAAGAGAATCCTTGTGCACAAGCCCTCAGCAATGCAGGTGCAGGTGAGAGGCAGGAGAAGGTGAACAATGAACAGAACCGCACACTGCTTACTGTTCTTTTTCTTACTTTATATTAACAGTAAGCAGTGTGCGGTGTCTTTTGAATTTTAGACTGAGTGAATTTCCCTACATTGGGTTCGTTTTGTTTGTTGGCTTACATCACAACCCAATTTCTTTAAAACAGACTTGTATCCAGTCCTGCTTTGTTGTGGTTCGCTAGACCCAGATATCTCTCTCTTTCTTTCTATTCTCTTTTGCACGGTCCCTATCAAAGATTACACAAAGATACCTAAAGAATGGAGATATATTTCACTGTAATGCTGTAGCATATTGTTTGGGCATAGACACGTTTGTACTATGTCTATGGTTTGGGGCAACACACTGCTCTTCATCTTTCATGAATATTTAGTTTGAATCATAATGTGAAACTGGAGGGTGTGTTGGCCCCCTGATAAGTAACCCTCACTGCACATGCACATACACACACACACACACACGGATGTATGCACGCACACACACACACACACACACACACACACACACACACGGATGTATGTACGCACACGTACACATGGACGCATGCACAAGCACGCACGCACGAACAGAGATGGTTCTGCTGTTCCGCATCACTGGATTAGGATGTATATCTTATAGAGCAGTGTTTCTCAACTGGTGGGTCGCGACCCAAAAGTGGGTCGCGGAAGGTTCATGGGCGGGTCGCGGAGCCTTGGTGTAAAAAAAAACGTAATTCTAAAAAAAAAAAAAACTTTTCCTGCAACAATTTACAACTTTTATTTTGATATGCTAGTGAACTCTGTTTCATCTGTTGTCATAGATACAATCTGAATGTTTATGTGAGATAGATAGCGTGCAACCAGTCATTCGAGTCTTGGTTACGTTTTGAGAATTGCATTGAATAGACTTGAACGCTAAAAAAGTTAGGTCACGACCTAATGAGAGTGGAAAATGGTGGGTCCCAAGACTGTTCCAGTTGAGAACCACTGTTATAGAGCTACTGTAGGAGATGGCGAGATGACTTTGTGGTGCCCCCCTAATCAAGTAGCCCTACATATTATTGTCACAATGTACTGAGGCAGAGAGACTGTACCTCTGCAGCATCGGATTGAGATGCAGCTTATAGAGCTACTGTAGGAGATGGCGAAATGCCTTTGTCTTGCTTATATTTAGCTTCAGCTAATAAGGACAGAGTGTGCAGGTGAGAACTTCAAAATCTCAGAGAGGATAGACTTTCTTTCGCTTCCCCTCTCTCTCTCTCTCTCTCTCTCTCTCTCTCTCTCTCTCTCTCTCTCTCTCTCTCTCTCTCTCTCTCTCACACACACACACACACACACATGCACACACTATACACACTATACACACACACACACTGTCTCTCTCTCTTTCGTCTCCTCTAGAAAAGAATATTCAACTCTGAAGTCAAGGTGCCAGTACAGTCAGTGCTGCATTTTAAAGTGTGGCTCAAAGGCCCTCTGAAGCGTCGTCAGAACTGTATTTAGAGGAACGGCTGAAAGCCCAAATGCAGTGTTATGTGGTGTGGTGTTGTGCTGACGTCAGGGCAGTGCAATGTGGTGTGGTGCTCTTGTGTGTGCAGGAACTTTCTAAGGTATTCGGGGGCCCTAAGGAAATTGGGACTCGGGGCCCTTGTCCTCTATTCAAACTATTAGGGAGCTCAAGGGACATATCAATGCTAGTTTCATTGGACTTTTCGATCATTAATTTTAGGAAGGTGCTGTCACACTGTCATTTGTTTCATTAAAATACAAGTACATACATAACCAGTCATTACCATAGGGCCAAATCTCAGCTTGGGCCCTAGCATATTGCCTAGTTGTGCTTGCCTGGTTATACTGTTTGGTGTTCAGAAGCACGCTCAGGCCATCGGGGAACTGTGTCGGTGCCCATTCCTGCACCATATCTCCAACCAGCTTGCATGTTCACGCCACAAGTCTGAGCGTTCAGAAACCGGAAAGTTTGTTAGCAATGCGAACCTAAAAATACTTGCTTTTTCTTTGTGAACCATTGTGATAGTCCATCTGGGTAACAAATTGTTGCATATGAGAAATTTCAGGGCCCGGTATGAGCGTATGCTTGAGGTAAAAACATTTTAAATCCGAATGGAAGTGGTGCTGGGACGGGCACCAGCACCACTCTGGTCAGCCTGAAAACCATACGATAGGGAGAAAGAGAGGCGTGGGAGGACATCGTAGACAGAAAAGAAGACTTTATTGAAATCCTCTTCACAAATCATTTCAAAAGTATAACCTAAGACGTTAAATAATAATCATAATAATTATATTCATCTAAAGTAGATTAGCAAGCAGCGCAAGAAAATTCATTCAACTAAAACCCAGAACCTCCATTACAGCTTTTTTTTTAAACAGCAAAAAGTTTTACAGAAGCACAATTCTTAAATATCCGCTAGCACATGAGAAACACAAAGTAACATATATACTAGTAAATGCATCAGATTCACAGCAACAGTTCGCAAGTTTCTTTTTTTCTCTTCTGTCTTCTTTTGTTTGGTTTGTGTCTTTTTTTATTCTTATTCTTACCTATGAACTGCTGTAAAATACTCGGAAGATGAGTGGACACTTGCCCCTGACAACTATGAATACCATGACACACCTTATATCTTAAATGTATAGTACCCGCACACACCTTGCATCTTTAATGTATACAAGTAGTAATTGCAAAAATGAGCGCAGACCATCAGTATTGATCACAGTATACAGTACTGCACAGTGCCTTACAGTTCAGTGCAATGCAATGTCCCTACAGCATCCGTACACTACAACTACTTATCAATATCATTATCTGTACAATGCAGTACCAATATCAGTACAGAACAACGCAGGCTGGCTTAATGACAAGTACCCGCCTCTGTTTTTGGTAATGTGGAGACTGTTTAGACAGATGTTCTCATCTGATGCTCAGAGATAATCAGTCAGTTACCTAGAGTGTCAAATGAATACTCACTGCAAGAGTTGAATTGACACTGCACAATGTACTGCATGTGATGTGCTGACGTCCTCCTATGAGATGGTCTGGTATATAAACTACAATGCAGAAACAAATCAAACCATGCACTTCATGTACCTGTTCTGGCTGTCCTAAGAAATATTAATGCATGTAACAGTTATAATCGTAATAATAATAACAATAATTACAATAATAATAATAATAGTAATCGCGAGTAATCAGTTTATCAATGCAATGCCATGAAAAACAATAAAACCTAGTCTATAGCTTTGATATAAACGACATTCCATAGAATACAAGTTTCCAGTTAACATAGCTAAAGAATAAGACGCACAACACAACTGTAATTACAGCAACCGGTTTGCAGCCATTTTGTGAAAACACCATCGCACCGCACCTGTCGTGTCATCTGAATGTGTTGATTCATTCCGTTATTGAGGCGACCTTTTGACCTTATCACTTGTCCACAGCAACATAGCATCACTAGTACAAACACCACATCATAAAGAATGCCTTTTGATCGATCTTCAAAATTACATTCAAAGGCTATTTCCATGCGTGCTTTTGGACATAAATTTAAAACAAAACAAAAAGAAAACATGAGACATAATTTTTATCTTTTTTTCAATTGACAATGGAAGAGAATAACCACAACACATTGTTCTTTGAAATTTAAGTGAGTCCCAATCCTCCAATAGACATGCTATATAGCTTGACGTAAAATAGGCTGAGACGCTATCAAATATCCCTTGGGCAAACATGTCAAGATGACATGCGGGCGACATCCTTCCCCAAAAATCCATTTTGTATGAAATGAATCATGAATAAACATTGAGAATGGCATAAAGTAAAAATAACATTCTGTAGGCAACAGCCCCTCAGTCTAACATAAAAAAGCCTTTTACATGGAGAGTGGTATATATTTTAAAACTATACAATGCTGTCGAAGACTGAAAAGGCTTAACAAAATAAAAGCTAAATCAAAAGTGACAATATAGCGTCAACACTCTCTGTGCCCAAACATTCCATCTCACCTCCCCGAGATGGCCCGATCAAATTTTACCCACAATTCTCGGCCCTCGGCTCTGGCATTCATAACTGCGTAAAGTGAACGAGATGGACACGGGGGAGAGGAACACGTACGCACTGTATGTGTCTGAGGCTGAGGCTGAGGTTACATCAGTCTCAACCACCTCTCAGGCTGACATACTTTGCATTAGAAACTGGTAGACAGTGTCTGCAGGCGCAGTCCACCAACCATCAAGCGAATAATGGCAAACAAGTCAGCCAGCCAGTGTCTCTCTGGTTTGTTTGAGCTTGTGCAAAATTAAACATACTCTACATACAACAAAGAATCGAGTTATTGCCAAAGTCGAGAGGGGGAAACGGATTCATTTTTTAGAGGAAGGATTTTGGTGACCTAGAGGAATGGTGGCGTTGGTGTGTGTCGAGAGGAATCTAAGAGGAATGAATGTTGGTGCAAGTCAGGAGACAGATAGGCTACCTAGGAGGGGAAATGTTTGGACAGGCGGGACAAAGGCTACAGACTGCTAAACACTAGAACCTATTCTGTAGTACAAGAGAAGACACACGCACACACACACACACACACACACACACACACACACACACACACACACACACACACACACACACACACACACACACACACACACACACACACACACACACACACACACACACACACACACACACACACTCGAAACACACACACACACACACACACACACACACACACACACACACACACACACACACACACACACACACACACACACACACACACACACACACACACACACACACACACACACACACGAAACACAACATGCATTTACAGAGCACAGTTACTTGGTCTCCAGAAGTGCAGCCAAGTGCTGCATGAAGCGAGCGCCCTGTACACAGACACCGAATCAATGAATAATAAATAAATACATCATACATGGCGTCTCAAGGAGACACACAGGAAGAGGAGAAGAGAAGACGAATGAAAAGACAAGAAGAGAAAGGAAGAAAAAAGAAGAAAAGAATTTGAGCTCGATTGCACCACAAAATGCAATGAGACGACTACAGTACATACGTACATATGCAGCATGCCCACACACTGAGCCAACTCTACTCAGACGAAACAAACACACAGCCCAAACAACAAACAAACAAATAATCACACAAACAAACTGGATGAAGCCATAACACTGGCTCAAAACAAACAGAAGCCATAACACTGGCTCGAAAATGAAAACACAAAAACAAACAAACAAAAAAACAAACAGACAAACAAAAAATAACTGAGTCACACAAGCAGCACATAATGCATTGAGTGCATGGCCAAACACTATTCTAACCATCCATACTTCATATTTGGAGTGCATTATTCAGACTTTCTCTCACACAAAAGAAAACACACATATACACAGAACACACACACACACACACACACACACACACAGATTTACAAATGCAATGCAAGCAGGCGCGCGCGCACACACACACACACACACATTTACATATGCAATGCAAGCAGGCGCGCGCCCGCACACACACACACACACACACACACACACACACACACACACACACACACACACACACACACACACACACACACACACACACACACACACACACACACAGATATACAAATGCAATGCAAGCAGGCGCACACACACACACGCTCGCACACACACAGGCACACACGCACGCAGACACGTGAGCGCGCACACACACACACACACACACACACACACACACACGCACGCAGACACACACACACACACACACAAACACACACACACAAAATCAAAAACACCCTAGCAGTACCGGGCGATTTGTCATAATTCTGACAACAAAAGAGAGAGATTTTATTATGACTTTTAAAACTCAGTAAATAAAACCAATTGATGGGTGAATAAATTGTTACTCACTTACAGCCATTATATAAACTTCCTGAGATTAAAGCTTCAGTTTGGGGTGATTGCTCAGGTCGCTACTGTATGGAGGCCGAGAAAGTCCAAAAAAGACGCAGGGGCTGGTTGTTGGTTGGTGAGGGGTAGAGAAGGTTGTTTGGTTTCGATGTCCAATATCATGGTGGTAGGGGAGAGGAGGGTGTTTGGTTTGTTTCTCCAATAGTGCTGTATGATCATAGAAGGGTCGTCCGTCAGGGGATTCCAAAGACAAAGAGAGTGAGAGAGAGAGCGAGAGAGAGAGAGAGAGAGAGCGAGCGAGCGAGAGAGAGAGAGAGAAAAGGGCAAGAGAGAGAGAGAGAGAGAAAAGGGCAAGAGAGAGAGAGAGAGATTGAGAGAGAGTTGGTCGTCTGGGGCTTCAGGAGGTCGTCATGGAGGAGGGGTCAGTCCACATCGCCGCCACATCCCTGAACCTGTAAACAGCCATGCATTGTGGGAAGACAAGAGTGACAGCCAATCATTAGAACCCATTATGTTGTTTAGCCTGAGGCGCTAAATTACAGCCCTCACTAAGCTAAGAAAAGCTGAAAGAAAAATTCATGGAATTAGTCTTTTTCACCATGATGCCAGTGAAGTTTACTTTCTGAAGCGAAGCAGGAAAAAAAATGACTAAAGAAGACTGTGGGGTTTAAGTGTATGTGTATTCAAATGCATTGAATTGAAGGTGTCTGGAATCACATGGAAAAGGCTAATTGATGTATCTTATGGCTATTTCAGAAGCATAGTTTAAAGAAACACCTATGACAACAGATGAAACATTCACATTGACATTTCTGCCACTGCTAATGTATATTTGTGTGTGTGTGTGTGTGTGTGTGTGTGTGTGTGTGTGTGTGTGTGTGTGTGTGTGTGTGTGTGTGTGTGTGTGTGTGTGTGTGTGTGTGTGTGTGTGTGTGTGTGTGTGTGTGTGTGTGTGTGTGTGTGTGTACGTGTATGTGTGTGCATGCACCCTCACCTGGCGTTGATGAGGTACTGCGCCAGGCTGATGTTGGCAGGGGTGCCGGTGATGGTGATCTGGCGTTCGGACGACCCCTCCATGGCATTAGCAATTTTGATCTGAGCCCCAGACATCTGACGAATCTCGTTGATTTTGGTGCCCTGGCGGCCGATTATGCAGCCTATTAGCTGGGAAGAAACAGCACAGCTGTGATTAAGCGCACACCCAATCGACCAATCAGAAAAAGTTGCAGGATTTGCACCAATCACAATGCAGTAATGTACAGTTGGGTCTTATGGTGCATTCCACACCCAGTCCAAACTAGTGGGAGATGGGACTTCTTATGATGTCCAAACAGCTCTATGACTAACCGGCAGATATGTGACCAAGTCACTAATTTGCAAGTCGTAAGTAAGTCTCAAGTCCTTCCAATCAAGTCCGAGTCAAGTCACAAGTTACGACACATNTGACCAAGTCANGTCTAAGTCCAAGTTGTGCCAAAGCCAAGTCAAGTACAAGTCCAAGTCTTATCCAAGTCCTTAACAAGTCACCTTGCATTCTATGTGCAATACTGACAATTACTTTTGGTCATAAACTCATTACCTCTCCACACTGCTTTGCATGTCCCCCTTTGCCAGTCATGTCCCTACAAAAAGCGACCATGGTATACCATGATTTCATGTTTTTTTGAGCATGGTTCGGCATAGTTTTTGGTTTGACTAGGTTTAACTACAAAATTAACCATGGTTTTACCACAGTTTATGATTGTTCATTAAATTACACCTAGCTGCAGCTTTTGTAATCCAACGCACATATTGGTGACAGTCCTTGGAGCAATGTGGGCTTCAGTCAAGGATGGAGGTGTAGGGAGAGGTGGGCCTAAGGGTGGGATTCAAACCTGCAACTCTGTGATCTTCATTACACCACGGCTGCAAACAAGTTTTCATGGTTTTTTTGGGTGACCATGCAACCTTCAATTAACCATGTTTTTTTGAGTATGGTTTGTGACTATGGTTAAACCATAGACACAAACCATGCTGAAAAATACATTAAAATCATGAATAACCATGATCCATGGTTTGTCAGGAACCACGGTTTTCATGGTTACCAAAAAACATGGATAAGTCATAGTGATACTACCCTAGGTTCAGAGTACTTTGAGAGACCATGGTTACTACAGTAAAACCATGAACGATTTTCGTAAGGGGTTCTAAACAAAAATAGTAGGCCTTCTGGTACTGGTTAAGGGTAAATAGTTTAGGTTTTCTTTCTTTCATGCATTTTTTTCACACACAAATGCAAAAATACATATATATTCAGGCGACTTGGAATGCTATTGCAAGTCATGGTAGGCTAAAACTGTCAAGTCAAGTCAAGTCGTGAGTCAATAGCGTACAAGTCGAGTCAAGTCACAAGTCATTCCTAATATTGGCAAGTCAAGTCTCAAGTCAAGTCATTTGTGACTCAAGTCACAAGTCAGTCCACATCTCTGCCAACCAGCGCATTTTATTTCAGGACAAGGGGACGCCACACGCCGCTTCATGCAGACCGGAACCTGTTCGCGTTTGACACCCATAGCAACACATTAAATTAACGTATCTCTATATCATCTTAGAATCTCTGGTGCTGTTACCCATCAATCACAATGCAGCAAGGCAGCTGAATCCCAATGCAGAGACCTGTTCCAGAAGACGCCGGGTGCTTCTAGAACCTTCTAACTCCAGAAGACACACTCCAAGAGGCCCCGGGGGTGCATTGGGGACAAAGTGAAATATGTCTCCATATGCCTCAGCCTACAGTTCTCCTGTTCCCCTAATTGTATTCATCATTCAGCTTCAGCAGGCCTTGTCAGGGGATAATTAACTTCCGCGCTACACAGGCGTCTAATGATTCAAGGCTGCACACACAGTGAGCCCCCATTGAACCCTAACAGGGAGTGGAGGACGGACGTATCATACAACGGCCCCATTGACCCTAATGGGTGGGGGGGCCTACATAGCGAGGCCTTGTATCCTACTGCGCCTACGGCTTTTCTCAACCTTTTTTGAACACACACCGCCTTGACCTCATCATAAGTCTCCCAACGCCCCCTTGACCTCATTATAAGCCTGCCAACCTTGCCTGCCAAGCCTGCCAACCTGTTGGGGCTGTAGAACCCCTGTTGAGAATCACTATCCTACAGGGACGAGAGGACATGCGTGGGGCATATCTCTGTAGTTCTTCTGAAGTCCTGGCATCCTACCATCCATGGAAATGACCCCCAAAACTTGCAGAAGAATGTCGGTCAGTTAAATAGCGTGCGGTTGTATTGCTCAGGTTGGGAACACATGGAAGCAAAAGGAGCAAAGTGATATTCAGCATTCCATTCTGACAGCTCAACGTCAACAGGTCATAGCGGCGACACAAAAACATTGAGACAGGTATGTTGTTGATTTGATTGGCTGACGCAAGGGAAATTCGCTGCTCGTTTGGTGGATATTAAAGTTGATTGAATATTATTTTCGCTTCACTTCACCCCATTCCCCTTGTCCCATAGGAATTAACCTCCTTCCCACCCAGCTCTCAATATACACCTAAGTTTAAAAGAATTCAACTTTTATTGCCTCGAAGGGAGTTTGTCTTGCATTTAGGAGCCAAAGAACAAACACTTGGACATACAGGCAATTACAGCAGTACACAAAGACAGGTCTAAAAACAGTACAGTA
>NC_085868.1:5050395-5065395 GCF_034702125.1 Engraulis encrasicolus
ACACACACACACACACACACACACACACACACACACACACACACACACACACACACACACACACACACACAGACACACGCACACACACACACACACACACACACACACACAGGCAAACACACATACACAGGCACACACACGCACACACTCACACACACAGAAAGGTTAAAGGCAAAATGAAGCAACACACAAAGGCTAGGCCTACTGTACAGGACCCTCCAAGAAGACAGGTATGAAAACCCATTCACCCGATTCGCCCCATGCCTCACTCCCTCATTGGCGAAACATCAGGGGAGTTTAAACATTCATGATGTCCAATCCCACCCAGATATGGACGGATGCCCTCCACCAATCTCCCTCAATGCCCACCCCCGCAACACCTCACTACACTTGCACACTTTTTCACACACGCATACACCCCACCAATCTCCCTCAAGCCACATGAATTCCTGCTTCTGGCAGGGGGGCACATATTTAATGTGCTAGCTACGGATGGACAAATTATCAATCTCATCATCAAGCTATTAATATATGGCTCCATATTAATATTTATACAAGAGGAGATGTGTGTGTGTGTGTGTGTGTGTGTGTGTGTGTGTGTGTGTGTGTGTGTGTGTGTGTGTGTGTGTGTGTGTGTGTGTGTGTGTGTGTGTGTGTGTGTGTGTGTGTGTGTGTGTGTGTGTGTGTGTGTGCGTGTTCGAGGAGAAGAGAACTCACATCTGGGTGCGGGATGGCATATTGTCCCTGAATGGTGTAAGCCTGCTGATGGATGGAAATGAAAAGACAGAGAGAGAGAGAGAGAGAGAGAGAGAGAGAGAGAGAGAGAGAGAGAGAGAGAGAGAGAGAGAGAGAGAGAGAGAGAGAGACAGACAGACAGAGAGAGAGAGAGAGAGAAAGAAATGTTAGTCAGCACTTACCTACAAATTTATGTGGGAGCACAAATGCAGGATTATTATAGGCAACACATTTTTTTAAAGTATTATTTTTAACCATAGGATTTCAGATGAAACTGTGTGTGTGTGTGTGTGTGTGTGTGTGTGTGTGTGTGTGTGTGTGTGTGTGTGTGTGTGTGTGTGTGTGTGTGTGTGTGTGTGTATGTGTGCGTACGTGCAGGTTTGAATGTGCGGTACTGCGCGTGTGGTAGTGGCTTGTGCTGCAGCAGCACACTCAGGTTGGCTGTGTGTGTGTGTGTGTGTGTGTGTGTGTGTGTGTGTGTGTGTGTGTGTGTGTGTGTGTGTGTGTGTGTGTGTGTGTGTGTGTGTGTGTGTGTGTGTGTGTGTGTGCAGGTTGCATGTGTGTGTGGGTGTGACCGTGTACATGCGTGTTCGTGCATGCCAGCGCACCATATGTATGCTAGTGTGTGTATGGGGTAGTTACCGGCAGGGGCTGGTGCTGTGTGTGTGTGCGTGCATATGTGTGTGCGTGCGGGTGTGGGTTAGTGTATAGTAGTTACCGGCAGGGGCTGGTGCTGTGTGTGTGTACGTGCGTGTGGGTGTGGGTTACTGTATAGTAGTCACCGGCAGGGGCTGGTGCTGCAGCAGCAGGCTCAGGTTGGCGGTGGAGGAGGCTGCAGCCAGGGGGTCGTTGGCCCTCACCTGGCCCCCAGTGAAGATGACCGGGGCGGCAGCCGGTTTGGGGCGGTATGGGATGGTCGCCCCCTTAGGAGGAGACTAGAGCACGGCGCGCGCACAGAGGCACAGCCAACACCAGTCAGGGATCAGGGGGAGAGCAGAGAGGAGAGAAGAGTGGAGGAGAAGAGGAGAAAAGAAGAGAGGAGAGTGGACGAGTGAAGAGGAGAAGAGAGGAAATGACAGGAGAGAGGCAAGAAGAAGAGAGGAGGAAAGAGGAGAGATGAGAGAACGAGGGCAAGAGAGGAGAGAAGAAGAGGATGCGGCGAGAGTAAGACAGGAGAGAAGAAAGGAGGTGAGGAGAACAGGGCAGAGAAAAAAGTAGGAGTGGAAAAGAGCGGAGAGAAGAAGAGAGGAAAAGGAGGATTGAGAGGAGGTAAAAGAGGGGCAGAGAGTGTGGGAAGGCAGACAGTATTAATTGGTAGGTCTGTGTCAAAGAAAGGGACTTCAGAAACGGAAGGATGAAGGGATTGAAAGAGACAGAGAGAAAGAGATAGAAAAGCAGAGAGCAAACACAATCTATGGGTCTGTCTTGTATTACCTTTATTACTTGTAGCTGACTTTCAATAAATGCTGATATTGAGACTATATTGATATATACTTTATGCAGTATATGCTTCTGTGTACAGACTAAGTTGTCCATCACTGAATAACTATGGCCGCGATGAGAAGCGTGGTGACGCATAATCTCATAATGTTGTAACATAATACCATAATAGCATAATAGCCCTTGCCGACAGCGCATCACCGCAACTCGTCAATTTCTGATTACCTTTGACCAGACTGCAATTTCTGACATCTAAGGTATGCCCTTGGGGTCAAAATGTGACGTGTGACTCAATGTGCCCCCTTGTGGCAGCATAACTTCACTGACGGTTAGGGTAAGGGAAAGGTCTAGGTTCAGGACATCTAGTCAATGTATGCCCTCGGCATCAAAATTGTAGTCTGGTCAAAGGTAGTAAGAAATTGATGAGTTAGGATGATACTGTGCTTCCCTGGCTGTTGATGGGTGACTGTGGCACTTTGATACATTGAGGGTGAGAGAGAGGGCAGGAGTAGGTGTGGGGATATGTATAGTATAGTACGTGCAAGGTATCAAAGTGCTGTCACCAACATAATGTACTGTAGGTGCAAAGCAGCCTGGGATATGTAGTGTTTCACTGTCTTCAGTGCTGTCTATTACCATGGTTGAAGCCGTTTTGGTTGTTGAGTTCAGTGCACAGACAAAATCATACAACGTTATAAGAATGTGCACATATCTTTGTCATTGTACGATGCATATACTTTATAACCTGCATAAGTCTTTCTTTCCTTTTTTGTTATGTGCACATTGCACTATGGTCTGCCCTGTCTAGTTATCTGTATGTTTTTCCGCACAATTAATTGCATTTTAGACACAATAAAGTTTAAAATTAAAGTTGATTAATTTTAAACTTTAACTTAAAACAACTTTAAAGTCAAAGGTGATACCTGTATTAGCCACCATTATTTTTTCCCAGCAAAGTGTTATATGACAGTTTAAAGCACCATGGGATAAGCTACATTTACATTTGTACATATTTGACTTGACAAAATGGAAAATGGAAATTAATTCTGGGCTGAGAATGTGACACAAAGGTTACATTACTAATGCAATTTCTCTAATCTTATCTGAGTTACCAAGACCTATGTACTTTTCTTACTATCAGCTATCTCTGCACTGATTGGATCACATTTGTGGTGGGTTCTTGTTGGGTTTTTAGTGTTTTTCTGCAACAACACATACAGTATGCAACATTTTCACCCGAGAAAGTATTTCTAACTGCATGCAAGTCGGTTGAGGGTGAAAAGGCTGTGCGAAGGCAAGATGCCTAACTCCATTTCTACTGCACATGCTGAAAGAGGGCACAGCTGAATGCCGTTATTTTGTTATCAGAAAACATCTCCTGCTGCCCCTGTGCCCATACACCACATGTTGATTCATGAGCACTACTGTGCCTGAGGCTTGTTCACTGTACATTGCTCTGGATAATAACATCTATTCATTAAAAAGTGGAAACATAATTGAAATCTGTGCTTACAGTTAGTTCACATTAATTACTGCGGATATGAATATCCGCTAATTGAAATGTGGAAATCTAAGAACTGCACTGACAGAAGTGCTACACAAAGCATCCCACAAATCCATTTGCCTCTCAGCATAATATAGGTCAGCAAGCAAAGTTTGCATCCATTGGACAAGGTCAGAATTTCTTTTCCCATTATCACATCTCAGCAAGCCTGCCAAACGTTTCTGTTTATTGGACAAGGCTGTAAGAGTTTTTTGAGATTTACAATATTGAAAGATGAAAATTTGCCTTTCTGAGGGCAAGTAATGTGCAAAGTTCAATCTTGTAAAGAGCAGCGTGCAGTGGGATTGTGTCTGAGGACATGAAAAGGTCATCTTCCTTTCAGTGAAAGTACACCCCCTCAATAGCTCGCCTTTTGTAAGGTACACCCCCTCAATCTCTCGCTTGTTGAAAGTACTGCTCGCTTCAATCTCATGCTTTTTGAAAGTGCACCTCAGCTTCTCGCTCGCTCCTAGCAGGCTACCGCTGAAAACTGTCAGCAAATTTGAGGTGAATATACAGTAAGTGTTTTTATGACTCCCTCCTGGAAACTCAAACACACGCATGCTCACATTCATGAAAGTGTGCAAACACACACACACACACACACACACACACACACACACACACACACACACACACACACACACACACACACACACACACACACACACACACACACACACACACACACACACTGTGTACTCACACACACACACACATGTACTCACACACCCACACACCCACACACACACACACACCTTTGAGGAGGACGCCGGTCAATTTCAGGTGATTAAGTGCGTTCTTAGAGACGGCAGGCATTATCAACTGCTGAGGCACCACCATTAGCACCAGAGGGAGACAGTGGCAGGCATGCATTTACTTACTCAATTATTATAATTATACTACCTCCGTCACAGTTGATGCACATACAAAATCATACTGCCGAAACACACGTACTGCACACAAACACACACAGAAACGCACATGAGCACTTGCGCACAAACACACAGCACAGAAGCACACACTCACACACACACACACACACACACACACACACACACACACACACACACACACACACACACACACACACACACACACACACACACACACACACACACACACACACACACACACTAGGCATAGCGGCATACCTCCAGCATGACCACACAGATCTGCTTGACACACTGGATGATGGCCTCTGGGGTGCCAGAGATGGTGACAGCTCTCTCGGTGGAGTTGGGAAGCATGTCCCCTGCCACCTGCACCTGAGCACCTGTGGACTGGGGGATAGAGAGAGAGGAGAGAAGAGAGAAGAGAGAAGTAGAGATGTTAGGATGGTATAGCTGTTGTTACAGGTAGTTGTTTTGGCAGAGTTGTTTCAGATACAGGTGAGATGTTTACAGCTCTCTCGGAGGACTTGGAAAACATGTCCCCCTACCTACCACCTGTACCTGAGAACCTGTGAACTGGAGAGATAGAGAGGAGAGGAGAGGAGAGGAGAGGAGAGGAGAGGAAAGGAAAGGAAAGGAAAGGAGAGGAGAGGAGAGGAGAGGAGAGGGGAGGAGAGAGGGAATAGAGAAGTGGAGCTATTAGGATGTTAGGACGGTTAGGAGGTACACCTGCACCTTAACATCTGTGGACCTGTGGGGGGGAGAGGAGATAAGCCAGGAAGGATGTTAGGGAGGTGAATAGGAAGAAGAAGAGGGAGAGGAAAGGGTGTAAGTGTTAGACAGTGAAGTTTGGTATGATTGATTGATTGATTGATTGATTGATTGATTGGTGATTGGTAGTATGTTGGCCGACACCTGCAACTGAGCACCGGACTGTGGGGGGAGAAAGGATAAGTTAGAGCAGTGGTCCCTTTTTCAACAAGCGTCCCCTTGAGCTTCCAGGATCAAAAAATGAGAATAAATTCTCTGACTAAGGCACTCCAAATTAGAACAGTTCTTTTGTGTTACTGCCCTGAAGAAGGCACTCATGCCGCTACGCGTGGGCCTTGTTTTTAATATGTCCATGTAGGACCTGTCATATTAATAAACAAGGCCCATTTTAGCGGCATGAGTGCCTTAGTCAGAGAATTTATTCTCACTTTTTGATCCTGGAAGTACTATACCTTGGACTAAAGAGCACCCAAACCCAAGAAGCCAACAAACTATTTGGATAAGAGCACGCCATACTCCCCAAACTGAAAGTCCCCTTGAGCTTATCATAAGCCTCACAACACCCCCTTAACTTCATCATGCCCCCTTAGTATTAAACAATAAGATAGACTAATGCTCTAAAATAGAGAGACCGAACTTGACACACTCCTTTGCAGTGGGTAGGCAGGGTTTGGGCTGTCTTACTCTACCAGAAGATGTTTGGTACAGATGTACCTTGTCTTTGTGTAAGACAATTGAGAATGGATGTCATGTTAGAAATGAAGGGCAGACTAACACCTGTGCCCCCAATGCAAGAGACATAGTTGAGCATTGGTTGAGCATTCTTGGTTGATGGTTGAGCATTCTTTGAATAAAGAATTATTACATTATTTCGATTCTTTAGGGAGTTTTTGAAGGACGTGTCCGGAGGAGATGATTATAGAGGCGTATTTGTAAGAGCTTAACTGCCAGCCAGCCTGCTCTTGGAAAAACAGAAGGAAGGAAAACAATGTTTCTCTTCACCCTTTCACAGTTAGTGTGTGTATGTGTGTGCGCACATGTGCACTGTAAAAAAAATGCTGTTAATTAAGGGCAATTTTGCAACAGCATCCCACTGTTTTTCCAGAAGACAGAAAACCACTACTGTGAAAACATTGCTTTCAGCCAGGCATTGAGCATAGACACTTATGAATTGTAGAATAGCAGCATTGGTTGTTGTGGAACATTACTGTATTAATACTAAATTATTTGTACTTTAAGACTTTATTATTTTCATAAAATTACCATTGGGAGACATATTCTTTTGTATTCCTCTCAAGAGTTGATCATGAATATACTTCTGTGCTATTACCACATTTCTGTGCTATTACCACAATAATACAATATGTTAGAGGTTTTTAATCAGCTTTTTTCAATGAGTTAATCAGTTTTAATGAGTGCTTTTTTACATTGTAGTTTCATTGTAGCAGTCATTGTAGGATCTCCACTCTGTGTGTGTGTGTGTGTGCATGTGTGTATGTGTGTGCGCGCAAAATTGTGTGGTTCTGTCCAGTAATACGACGTGTGAATCACAGACAAAGTAGTACTACACTGTAGCTATGTCTGCTCTAGTGCTATGAGGATTAGACAGATGCTGTCTACTAGTTTACGGCATGTCTGCCTCAGAGCTCCTGGGAACTTCCTGTGTGGATCAGACAGATAATCCATAGATGCTCCAGGAGAACACAGCAGATGTGAACAAACACAGAATGAGCTGAACAAACACAGAGGTGAGGAGAACTATCCAGCCTGAGAAGGAAAAATCACCAGACCGCCCTATCTGGGAGTTGTTCCGAACACACACAGACACAGACCAACACATACACACAAATACACCCACATATACACATGTGCATACAAATCCACAAATGGGTACTCACTCACTCACTCACTCACTCACTCACTCACTCACTCACTCACTCACTCACTCACTCACTCACTCACTCACTCACTCACTCACTCACTCACTCACTCACTCACTCACTCACTCACTCACTCACTCACTCACTCACTCACTCACTCACTCACTCCATCTCAGAGGAGACCCTTACCTCTCTCATCTCCTTGATTTTGGAGCCTCCTTTCCCGATGAGGGATCCACACTGGCTGGCAGGCACCACCAGGCGCAGGGTGACTGGGGGCTTACTGGTGGCTGGACTGTTGCTCATGGAGTTTATAATGTCCTGCATGGGGAACAACAAAACATTACATTACATTTAGCAGATGCTTTTACCCAAAGCAACTTACAAATACATAGCATAAATATGCATAGGAAGCCAGCAAGTCATTTTTTTAAAAAAAATTTTTTTCATAAAGTGTATTAGAGAAGGGTTCAGTGCATAGAAAATACTAGTACATGGGATATTCTAAACAGAATATTATCCATTGCTTTGAAATGGAAGTTTATGATGCCCTGTGTGGGGATAACTAAAACAGAAATGGAAAATTCTAGATCAGAGCATTATATTTCTGTAAACACACGTTTATGGCATCTGGGAACACAGAACATACATGGAATATTCTAGAATCTAGATTGCAGCATTCCATAAAATGTGAATACACCACACATGGAATACTGTAGATGGCAGCATTCTATTAATGTAAACATGCCACATAGAAGAATCCAGATCACAGGTCGCCAGACAAAAGTCATGACGACACAGAGTAATCCATGCTGTTCACTACCTAAAAGTACTGCATAGAATACTATACACCAAACGGATAGGCAATACCACAGTATTCTAGAGGGTGGTGGACTGTATGAAGTTCTGTATCCCTTTATAAGGCGTTTCTAAATTCATCAAGGAAAAAGTCAACACATGGCCTTGGAGGAACCTACCTTGATGATCGTTTCCAGTACTTTTAGTTACTCTGTTTAACGCTATTGGGGACTTTTACGACCTGTTATGAAACATAAAGTAGGTCTTGGCCTGCCTCCATGACTAAAATAGTAAATCTGGCTCTTTGAGCTCCGCTGATGATAGGATTGTTTCACTCTTGTTGTTGCAAGGAACAAATACACACTACTGTGGTATTCAGGTCACGAGTGTCCATATACTTGTGAAACTAACTTCATGAAAACAAAGTTTATTTAATACAATTTTTCATTTTGGTAGCACATATAAACAAACACATTGAACTGAGAACAACTAAATGCCTTTGAAATTCAAATGTGTGTGTTTGTGTTTGTGTTTGTGTTTGCGTTTGTGTTTGCGTTTGTATTGATGTGTGTGTGTGTGTGTGTGTGTGTGTGTGTGTGCGTGCGTGCATGCGTGTGTACATGTATATCTGTGTGTACCTCTTCAAACTTGTAAGCGATCATGGCGAAGGCTTTGAAGATGGCATCCGTGGGGCCGGTGATGGTGACGATCCTTTCAGGACAGTTGCCCTCCGAGATGTTGATGCGTGCACCGCTCTAGAGGACACAGACACATCATCAGTGGAATGAATAAAATGGGCCTTTTTTACCTTTATAATGTCAGGACAGTCGAAGAGGTGGACAGGAAATGATGAGGAGAGAGAGAGAGAGAGAGAGAGAGAGAGAGAGAGAGAGAGAGAGAAAGAGAGAGAGAGAGAGAAAGAGAGAGAGAGATAGAGAAAGAGAGAGAGAGAGAGAGAGAGAGAGAGAGAGAGAGAGAGAGAGAGATGGGGTAGGGCCGCATTCGAACCTGATTCCCCATGAGCTGCACCACAGCACCTCCAATAAATGATAACATTAATATGGATAGTTGCCCTCATAGACGTTGATACAAGCACCACTCTACAGGGTATGGAGAGCGTACATCCATCACACACCTCACACCAACACACCACTCACCTCCTCTCACACACCTCTTCCCAACATGAACACTCACCTCAGCTCATTTCACACAGTCACCCAAACTCACCTCACTCTACAAGCACGCACGCACACACGCACGCACACACACACACACCCGTCTCTCTCCATCCAATCAGACTCACTTCAGTTGCATTGCACATTAGATTTATTTAAACGACTTCATCACATCAAATTCGACACAGCTATACAACCTCCATCAAATTAGATTCACCTTTACTATAGGAGCTCCATGAAATAAGACGGATCTCCATGACGTAGAGGACATCAAATCAATTGGATTGATGTATGGCATGCAGTACATCGAAATATATTCCCCTACAGTATATGACTCGACTATGGCCACCGCTGCTTTCAATATTCACCAGCACTGATGAAATTGCACTGCAGTAGTCAAGCTGGGAAATTACCTACAGTAGTTATGATCTGCAACGGCCATCGTATTTAACCCTAGAACTGCCAAGCAGCTGCATTTAAACCCATAGCTGCTCAGCAGCTGCATTTAACCCAGACCTGCCATGCTATTGCACCTTTTTGCTTTTTTACCCGTCGAGTTGCCAAGCTATTGCACCTTTTCCTTTTAGTTTTCAGAAGAGTAAATGTATGCTCACCCCACCTTGCTGAAGCCAGGTGCAGGACAAAGGCTTATCTGACAATAGATAGAGTAGAGGTCTGCACACTGTAGCTCCACTTTGAAGGTTTATTATTATTACGTTATACAACGTTTCAACCCAGCAGGTCCCTTGAGTTGCAAAGCTATTGGGATTTTTTTTTTTTTACCTTTTAAGCCTTGAATTGCCAAACTATTGCATTTAAACTTAGAGTTGCCAAGTTGTCGAGTTGCCAAGTTAGCTGTCTATGGCCTAAAACTGTCTACGGCCCAGTACTGCAGAAGTGATGATTATAAATAGAGGACAGAGCTCAGCTTACCTCCTCTCGCATCTTCTTCACCGTTTCTCCTTTCTGAAAGGCAACAATCAGTGGAGTCACAAAAGTATTGAACATAATTGAATATAATGAAATAAACATATAATTTGGTTGACTGGCAGTTTAGTTGAATATTATCTTACGTAGTTTATTATTATACGGCTTGATTATGATTCTAGCAGGAGGTTCTTGTGAGAGATGTGCAGTAAGTGAACAGTATGGAGATATCCATTTACCTTTCCAATGATGCTTCCAACCTCCTACAAATTGGAGAAATGAAATGCAAATTAGACGTGTATTCATTCAGACTTGCATATGTACTGTATATTCTTTGTATACATGAATACAGAAAATGTAATACTTCATAGACAGTACACATGTGTTAACTATAATGCATGCTCATATTATGTTGGCAGTTTGGGTTGTGTATTTGTGTACTTTTTGCATGAGCATGTGGATGGCGAGGTTGACATCGTGTCCTCCTCTACACGAGACCCCTTACCTATGGTGCTCCCAGTGACGTGCAGTGAAGGGTATGGTAGGGTAGGCAGTAAATATAGAATATATATCTATTTATATATATATATATATATATATATATATATATTAACGGTGGGTTCGGTCCTCCCCAGAAAAAAATGTATTTCTTAGATGCAATTTCCTGCATTTTAACCAAATCTGGAGAGTCACTATCAGCTAAAAACTTTTACAAAAGACTAAAAACTTTGAACAAATAGTCCCCTTTCATGCAGATCTGAATTGTGTGTGTGTGTGTGTGTGTGTGTGTGTGTGTGTGTGTGTGTGTGTGTGTGTGTGTGTGTGTGTGTGTGTGTGTGTGTGTGTGTGTGTGTGTGTGAGAGAGAGAGAGGGGGGCCTTATGCCACAAGGTATGGTTTGAATAGGCAAATAGGCCTATTCACATAAATATGCTGATATGGTCTTTAATGTGCAACAAATTAGTAGGCCTATGTTTCTCTAAATACTGTAAATATAAAGTAGGCTATAAGATGCCATCAGTGCTTAACCACCACAGCTCTAATAACTAAATAAGTAAATAGGCTACACTATTTAGACATTTGGACATTGTCAGTAGACCTAAATCTGAAACAATAAGTGAAAACATAATTTCAATTTCTTGAAAAGGCCAGCTACACTTATTTGTTTTGCCAAATTGCCAAATTAGCTCCAGGACCCATACTTTGTACACCTTTAAGGACCTGTAGGCCTACATTTTACAATAATAATTTAGAAAGCTACAACATTTTGGGGGGGAAAGCTTTAACTTTTGGCTTTAGCAGTTGATTTTGTTGCTCTTCTGTTTATTCTGTTGCAAATGCCAGGGCGTTTCACATGGATGGAGGGTGGCACAGTGTAGCCTACTTTTGAAGATAAAATGTCTAGTTCACCAACTGTGAATCACACCATAGCATGTGAGGGGGAAACGATTTACATTTAGCAATAAACCAACCTAGGTAACAGCTCCTGCCTCACTGCCGCGTTTTGTGCTGATAATCAAACACTCACAGACAAGAAGGAAAGTAGGCAAGGGGCGGGTTGCTTGCAAACATGACCCGTGCATTCAGACAGTATCGAGTAAACCAACGAAACCACTTCTGAGACTCATTCTTGTGCGTGATAGTATTCTCAAACACTTCAGCTACGGTTGTGCAAGGTGTTTCAAATAAAGTCAATTTGTGAGTGCGGAAGCACTCCGAGAAACCATCCCCAGTCAATCGTCCTGTTCCACGTTGATCTCGACTCGCACACCGCGCACTTCAAAAGAACGCAGCTGCACTTGCTAACAGGCTCCACACAACTCACGCATTGCGTAGTCATCATCATAATAAATTAGGGAAATGGAGTCATGTCGTACGCTCAAAAAACAATCTCGCGTCCATAATAACACACACTATTCATGTCCACCACCGCACAACCAATCTTCAATGTCAACACCCTGACAAACGGTGACGACAAAAGGCACCACGAAAAAACTTGAGCATGTTCATGTTAAAAGGCTACCCACAGCATAATAATTAGATGAATCTTAATCTTAAACTTTAAAGCAGAATCACAAGTAGGCTGTGTTTTTCATGCAAGCTAGTTCCATTAAAAGCCCGGGGTGGTTGACATGATGAAGACATTTTGTCCCAGTGCAAACTACTTGAAGCTGCTACCCATCTGATGTTGAATATTTCCACAATGCAGCGATTGCAAACGGCTCAGCTGTCTGTCACTTGAACCGTCTTTCTTGCTACTTCTCGGCATTTTTTAAAATAATAAAGACAAAAAGCCAAAGACTGCCATGTTTTCTTTCCGATACGGCTAGAGATTTGAACAAGCCTTGCCTTGCTAGTTGTTGCTATCATAGCTGCCTGTAGGGCAGAAATTGGCTACTACCTGAATTGTAACAATTTTTCATTTTGGGCGCTGTGATTGGCTCACATACTCCCGCCACAGAGTAAAGGCTCTGCTTTTAGTCCCATTGACAAGCTATGTGACAACTTAATACGCATGCGCAAACTTCTACATTGACAGCATTGAAGGCAGGGTAGGCAGAGGAAAAGCGAGCCTTACCGGGCTGCCTGGCTGGCATTCGAAAGCTCTGCTTTCAGCCTGTCTCTGCTACCAGCCGGGACTGCGCGTTGCCACGGCAACCTGCCCAAGCCTGAGCGCTTTGCTTCGTGCGATTACTTAGGTTTTTGATCGTTGTCCTGTGTATACTGTACTTTAAACAGCTCATAATTTATGCTGAATCAATGTTATTGTTGTGTAGGCGGCCTATGTGAACTCTGAAGAATATTTTTTTAAACACGTGTTAGTTTTTATTTTTAAGACATTTATCCCAGGGTAGGCACTGCCTACCCTGCCTACCCTGACCGCACGTCTCTGGGTGCTCCTATCCTGCCCATTCTCTATTCCTCCAGTACTCCTTTCCTGGACTCCTTTTCTACTCCTCTCCTATCTCTTAGGGTCCATTCCATTATCCTAACTTCCATCCTCGACTTGTGCTTATGGCCTCGCGCTTCGCTGACGCCTCGCTTCCATGGAGGAAACAATGAAGTTTTCCCGTTGTCAGTGTCAGCCTAGGCAACACGTTTTGGGAACTTTTCCCCATTCAACACGTCAGTTGCAAATGAGAAAATAACCTTTGAATTGTGCTTTTTGTGAGATAATGAATTAATCTTCCATCGTCAATGACGTCTTGCAATATCATGGTGAGGCCACAACCACCAAGGGAGGACGCGAGTTAGGATAATGGAATGGACTTTTATGGTTCTGGTCCTCCCCTCTTACTCCTTGTCTACTCCACATTGAGTCCCGCTCCTCTCCCACCTACTATGGAAGGACCAAGGACCTCCTGCCTTACTCCCTCTCTAATCCATACATACACTTCCTCATCTCCTCACCTCCTGGCAATTTTGCTTCAAATGTTCATTCCTTTGCATTTTCAATTGGGGCCCCACCTGACCCTAGAATTGCCTCTGCTACTACTCTACTACTCAACTCTACTGCTCCACTACTCCTTCTCTACTATTCTACTACTCAACTCTACTCCTCCATTACGCCTTCTCTACTATTCTACTACTCAACTCTACTCCTCCACTACTCCTTCTCTACTACTCTACTACTCAACTCTACTGCTCCACTACTCCTTCTCTACTACTCTACTACTCAACTCTACTGCTCCACTACTCCTTCTCTACTACTCTACTACTCAACTCTACTCCTCCACTACTCCTTCTCTACTATTCTACTACTCAACTCCTCCATTACGCCTTCTCTACCTCTTACCTTGCCGTGCATGAGTAGGCGGATGGTGAGGGTGACATTGAGTCCTCCTTCGGACTGGACCTTGGCGGGTTCCATCATGGGGGCGGCTGAGTGGGAGTGGGCGTGGGCGTGGGTGTGGGCGTGGGCGTGGTCTCGAGACGAGGGATGTGGCAGGGCGAGAGAGTGAGTGATGGGAAGGAAAGCCAACCAGTCACCTGCAAGACACATGATTGACAGATTGACAGGAGTTAATGGGTGATAAGATAAACACATACATACAACTGTTTCTCTCTCTCTCTCTCTCTCTCTCTCTCTCTCTCTCTCTCTCTCTCTCTCTCTCTCACACACACACACCGCACACACAAACACACACACACACACACACACACACACACACACACACACACACACACACACACACACACACACACGCCCCCACACACACATGATCTCAGCACGTTACATATTACATGAGTCATACAGTCTACCGGTGTATGCTATGGCATCTCAGGGAGGTAATCTCACATGTTATACCACATGTAGCCACAAGGGGGAGTAGAATTATCATGTTTCTGAATGATGATTGAATGACTGCTCTTGAAAGAGACAGTTGTACAGTTAGACAGGACAGAAAGCCCAGTGAATGACTTTATACAGATTTGACATGTCAAGACACATTTCTGTACAAATAGACAATAAAGTGTATCTCATCCTATCTTATCTTATCTTATCTTATCTTATACTATCTTATACTATATTATAAAATATAACTCTTGGTGCAGATTCCAAACAGGCATTTGTTTTAAAACTTTTAGTAAATCGGGTGGGTGAACTTTGAAACTCTCAGGGAGAAGTAATATAACCGTAAATTCTCAAAGTCCCATCTGAAGAGGTTACAGGCCCAGCGATTGACTCAGAATACAGGTGTGTGTATATGTGTGTGTGTGTGTGTGTGTGTGTGTGTGTGTGTGTGTGTGTGTGTGTGTGTGTGTGTGTGTGTGTGTGTGTGTGTGTGTGTGTGTGTGTGTGTGTGTGTGTGTGTGTGTGTGTGTGTGTGTGTGTGT
>NC_085868.1:5070395-5080395 GCF_034702125.1 Engraulis encrasicolus
CTTCCCCATCCTCCTCCATGACTGCGGTACCCCGAGCATGGTACCGCCCCGTCGCACTGCTCCCTTTCGGGTGTCATTGGGGACTGCCCCCTTGCATGGATGAGATATAAATGCAATTTCGTTGTGTGCAGTTTGTAGTGTGCACTTGTGTGTTGTGGAGTGCTGTGTCACTTCACTTTCATTTACAATATTTGCTTGAAAAAGGTAAAAAGAAATCAGAATCAAGATTGACCATATGCTTTAACTCCAAAACAGAAAAATAAGTTTGCTAAGATTTCATTTGTTTGCGATGTATATGCACCATGAGGACTGCAGAATCACAAGTTTAAAAAAAAATAAATAATGAATACATAGTCATATCATTTAATTGGTCTAATTATGGCTGACTATGGAAAGTGGTTGTCTATTGATCATATATGACTGATATATGAATGATTTGTAGTTTAACATAGTTGATATATGGATGATATATACTGTACCTGAGTATGGCTGAATAATAAAGTGATTGATAAAGATTTCCTAGCCTCCACCAGCTCTTCTTCTACTAACAACCATTTGGGCTGCAGGTCTTGCTCAGTGGCCTTGCTCAGTTCAGCCTGCTTAGAAGCTAACAGACTGTTCCAGACCTTAAGTCTCACCGCAGCAGAGGTGAAGTCCACAGAGCACAGTAATACCTCTGCAGTACATTTTGCAGTGGTAATTAAAAACTCGAGTCCCAGGGAGGACGGTGTGGAGCACCCGTACCGGGGACACAAAGTGCAAGTCCGGCCTGGGTCATTTCTCAACTCTACCTCATCTTTCTCCCCCAGTACTTTCCTGTCTCTCTTCACTATCACAGTAACAGCACTAAAATAATAATAATAATAATAAAGAGAGCCGGATCAAATGCATTTTACTGATCAGTGATACATTCCAGTCTCTCCAAGAATTGCCAAAGTGTCACAGCAGGAGATGTGTACAAAGTGCAGTGCCACCGGTGAACAACACACAGTAAAAACTGCAGTGTTAATTCAGTGTACTCTGGGCCCACATAGGTCTACAACCTACAAAGTGTTAAATCGACTCTGTAAGTGTTGAATTCACACATTTTTTTCGTACTGTGTATAGAGCAGTGCCACCGCTAGCAGCAAAGGTCTACACACAGTGCAGCCTCTGAGTGACCCGGCTGCGTGTGACAGTAGAGGGTCAATCACAGGTGACAGAGTCCAGAACAGGTGGGAGGGTAGCCCAGGCTTTTTAAAGGGACATTCCACCATTTCTGGAAATAAGCTAATTCCCCACCTCCCCTGGTGTTATAGCATTGAGTTTTACCTGCCCCTTGTTCTTCCGGCTCTTCTCCTGCCTGCTCTTCCTGTTCTTCTCCATTCTCTAAGACTGGTGATGCAAATTCTACCTCCAAGCTAGCAAATACAGTATCATTGAATTGTATGAATTGGATCAGATAGATGTTTGCTGGATCAAATCGCATGGGACCAGCTTGATGCTTCCAGGTACCATATGATAATTGCTAACTTGCTACACAACAAGTAATATCACCAGACTCAGAGAGCGACCGGAAGATCAGGAGAATGGTAAAACTCAATCATTTAACTCAAGCCGAGGTGAAAAATGAGCGTATCCAGAAATGATGGAATGCCACTTTAATGAGCCTATCGACTCCCAGGGGAAGTGATGAGCAAAAGTACAGATGAAGAAGTACAGTTAGGAGATGCTATTTTCAAGTTATTCGTTGGGAAGGCCCAATTAGCTTCATTTCACCTGCAGCCACAGAGCAGTTTGGTAGCAAGAGAATGTACGTATGTCATTGTCTGTGCTATATCTCGTTGTACTGTACATGTGTCTCACTAATTTATTTCTACTATACTTTACTGTTTACTCTATTCTACTCTACTCTTTTCTGTACGAGTAAGAATGATAACGGTCACAGATGAAATGCCGGATTGAGGCCGAATCCTGGCCAGACCTGGCAGATGGAGAGGAGGGACACACACACACACACACACACACACACATACACACACACATATACACACACACACACACACACACACACACACACACACACACACACACACACACACACACACACACACACAGACACACACACACACACACACACACACACACACACACACTGACACAATTAAACACTCTCTCGCACACACAATCAAACACACTCACTCACTCACTCACTCACCGCATGCACTCGCACGATTCGAATATTCATCTCCTGCAAAGCCTCTTAAAGCATCCCAGTCGGTCAGTCAGTACAGTGCATAACGGGACGGGACGGGATGGGACGGGAGGCAGGGACACTGACAGCTTTGGTTGGGCCAAAGCCATCTGAAAGGGCCCTGTACACAATACATACAATTTAAAGAGGATCCAATGGCCCGGGATGTCTGACCCTTTTGTATCACTCTGTCGACTTTCCCGACTGATGGGAGGGGAGGGGAGGGGAGGAGGTTGAGAGTGGGGCAGGATAGGGGAGAGGAAATGGACGGGGAGGGGAGGAGGATGGGAGAGGGAAAGGAAAGGAGGGGAGGGGAGGATGGGACGGGAGAGGGGAAGGAGGGGAGGAGAGGGGTAGGAGGGGAGGAGGGGAGGAAGGGAAGGGGAGGAGGATGGTTGAGAGGCAGAAGGGGAAAAGAGGGGAGGGGTGGGGTTGATGGTTGCGGGACCGGACGGGATCCGAGGGGAGGATGGGAGGAGGGTGGAAGAGGGACAGCAGGAGACTGAACGGTAATGCTGGAGAAGGATTTGCATCCCCAGCATCCCTACCCTCAATCCTGACCTCAAGATTAAAAACAGCAGAATAACAAAACAGCCACAGCAAAGATAAAGCAGTAGCCATGTTCACAACACTAACATACTTTGTAAACGTATATATATGAAAATCATATTCAAACCTCATTGCGTTGCAACAAGAACTCTGAGGGTCTCTCAATGGGCATTTGAAATCTGTTCCAAACGCACATCGTCTGACACTCTGTGATACCACTACAAAGATTGAATCTCCTGGTTCTCAAATATATACTTAATATTGCTGTTACTGTCAATTTGTGATTTTTTAAAAGGAGTATAAAAAAGAAATCCAAGAAACATGAAACAACATGACCACCTACTAACTAGTCAACTTTGACTTTCCCCTTATCATCTCCGGTATGAATAAATAATTCCTTGATTATGACTATTATAATCAATGGGTGATCCAGAGAAACACAGAAAACAGTACTTTCCCACACTTCCAACCCACCATGACCACCACTAACTTGTCGACTTTGACTTTTCCTTTTCCATCTCCAGCACGGATGGATAAATAAATAATGACCCCGTCCAGAGTTGCAGAGTGTAGTCACAGAAGTTTTTGTCCTGCTAATGAATCAATCTCTATCTCCCCTAGGGAAGAGTAGTTAATCAATATACCCCGCACCACGGGACACCGCGGCCCAGAGATCATCACACCAGATAGATTGAGGACACAGGGGACAGAGACAAACTCTGCTCTCCTGACAGAGCCAGCTGTACAGTAGGTCTATATTTGATCTTCATTTGATAGGCCCCACAGACTGCACTTTTTAGTGCCTGTAAAAAAGAAAAACAGCACTGGAGTAGTATGAGATTGGCAGAGTAGAAAGGAGAGGGCAGGTATTGGGGGAATTAGACTGTCGACTGGCCAGACGAGGGGTTATGGATGTGATGGGGGTGCAGAGGAAGTGTACAGCACTATATGAGCTTGATGGAAACTCAGACTAACACACTCTTTCTCAGGTCTGAGGACCAACTAACACACGCACACGCACACACACACACACACACACACACACACACACACACACACACACACACACACACACACACACACACACACACACACACACACGCACGCACGCACGCACGCACGCACGCAAGCAAGCAAGCAAGCACACACACACACACACACACACACACACACACACACACACACACACACACACACACACACACACACACACACACACACACACACACACACACACACACACACACACACACACACACACACACACACACTCAGGTTTAAGGACACAGTAGCACACTTTGTTGTTGATCACAGGATAGTCACCAAACACACTCTTTGCAAAACCCAGCACACAAACACGCACGCACACACACACACACACACACACACACACACACACACACACACACACACACACACACACACACACACACACACACACACACACACACACACACACAGACAGACAGACAGACAGACAGACAGACAGACAGACAGACAGACAGACAGACAGACAGACAGACAGACAGACACACACACACACACACACACACACACACACACACACACACACACACACACACACACACACACACACACACACACACACACACACACACACACACTTGCCGATTCCTTCCCTTCAACCCTGAGCAGGTCTATTGCCCATGACCACTGAGACAAACGATGTCTCTATGACGCTAATCGCTGTAATGATTGTCAAACTCGTCCAGTTTCACGTTGGGTATAGGCCTACATAGATCCTGAAAAGTGCAGTGGTAGATCCAACTCATGATCACATCTCAAGTCCAACTGCACCAAGGGTTTTTTCATTACTTTCCCTCCTTCTTTTAATTAATTACAATAGTAACATAGACTTTGTGTAATCCGCTTGACCACTCTCTCAGTCTCAATCAAGATGAACTTGTGAGACCAAAACAAGCTTGTCCAGTTTCACGTTGGCTATACGCTACATATTTTCTTTTAATTAATCACACTGCCTAAGTGTACTGCACTTGACCTCTCTCGCCATCTCTATCAAGGGGAAATCGTGAGACTTAAACATAAAAAAAAAAACTTCACAGCGAGGGGATAATTACCTAGTTTCGTTACTGGCCGTGTATTGTTATTTCGCCTGAACAATAGCATATGGCGGACCGCTAATGAGGTAAAACAATGGCCCGGGCCCCTAACGAGGAAGCACTCTGTGCCTTTCTCAGGGGAACGGAGCCATGCTTGCGCCTATTGTGTTTGCCCACTGACATAGACACAGAAAGAGAGATAGAGAGAGAGAAAGAGCATGGAGCTAAGGGGTCTCTCGACCCGGCTACCAAATTACAATTGCTGTCAAAAGCTCCAAACGCCCCACAACGGGCTCGTTAGAACACGGGCCATAAATTAATAATGGACCCACCATGAAACCAAACCGCGCTACGTCATTAACGCGTTAGATCAGCGTTACATCATTACCGCAATACACGGGCAAGAAAAAAATTCTGACAGACGCCAATCCGACGCCAATCTCCGATGACTTGGATGTGGTCAAACACCACAACGTTTAGAGACAAATATCTAGTTGAAATATCAGAGGCCCTCAATTGGTCAACATCAACCATCAAGAATCAAAGTCATACCAAAGGATAAGTTACTGAAATTCTCCATTTTACTGTACCGTGGTTTGGCCTAATATTTAAATAATTATTTAATAAAAACCAGAGGAAAGGATAGATGCATAGGAAAGGCAAAATCATCATTTTGAAAAGAGGCTTTACCTTTCTGATGCGGTACACAGATGGACTCCACTTTCGTCGTTTGGCGAAAAGATTAAAGATAGAGAAAAAAAAACGTGCTCAACACGCAGTAGGAAAATTATTTTTCCCCCTCGCGTTTCGCTCAGCTTAGATGGAGCGTTGGTCTGCGATTGGTCAAGAGAAAGCGGCGGGCGCGTGGGTGGGCCCTTGCAAACACGTGACCTCGTGGCGAAGCGGAGCGAACGAATGACGGAAAACGGCAAATGACAAAGCAACGAGGCTCCGAAAATCTGTGTAGAAATATTTTTTGGGGCGCGTTTTCAGGGACACTGCCAACGTGCGCTGCCACTTTGTGTTTGTGGTGAAAGGGGGTCATTGGGTAAAGCAGGGGGGTGCCCAGGGTGGGTGGGGGTGACACCCCTCCTCCTCCCAGGGGATCATGGGAGATGGCCACCAAGGCACGCGGCTGGGCGGCTGGGCAGCCTGGCGGGCGGCTGAGCGGAGCAGAGCGGAGCGGAGAGCACCCATTGGGCGATGTGTCAGTGCGGCTACCTCTGCCCTTAGGGCCCTGCATGGGCCACATCAGACCCTGCATCAGGGCACCTCTTGCATTCCAGACACTAACACACACACACACACACACACACACACACACACACACACACACACACACACACACACACACACACACACACACACACACACACACACACACACACACACACACACACGTATCAGGACAGTTTTCTATTCCTGCTAGGGTGTTGGGGACAGGACAACTACGGGTGCCCACAGACAGCCATTTGTATAGCAATTGTGTTGTACTGTGTACTTCATAAAGTATATAATAAATGGACCGCAACTACTAAGCACAAACACACACACACACGCACGCACGCACGCACGCACGCACGCACGCACGCACACACACACACACACACACACACACGCACACACACACAGACGCGGCTTCTCTCATGGACATACATTCGCATGAATGCACACGAATTAACACACTTTCGTTAAAACCCTCCCTCACCCCAATCCTTTATGAATGGTTGACAGACAACACAGCACGGTCATATCAAACACCCTCCCCCCCACACACAACCCCAAACCCACTCTCTCACACACACACACACACTCCTATTAAACACCACCCTGTACCCCCCACCCACCCCCAAGATCTCCTATCCACCCAACACATCCACACACGCACACGCACACGCACACGCACACGCACACACACTGCCCCACACCAGGCAAGATACTGTATGTGTGCTAACGTGCTGGACATATGGGGAGAAAGGGTTAAAGTGGTGTGTGTGTGTGTGTGTGTGTGTGTGTGTGTGTGTGTGTGTGTGTGTGTGTGTGTGTGTGTGTGTGTGTGTGTGTGTGTGTGTGTGTGTGTGTGTGTGTGTGTGTGTGTCTGTGTGTGGGGAGGGGGGTGGGGGTGAGGGAGGGTATATTTAGGATGAAAAATGGGGGTTGGGGGGGGGGTGCAGAGGACACACACCTCTCAAGTAAAAGTGTGTGGATGATTTTCTTCCTCATTTGAAATCTCATAGCTGGAATTAGGCACACACACACACGCACACGCACAGGCACACCCACACACACACACACACACACACACACACACACACACACACACACACACACACACACACACACACACACACACACACACACACACACACACACACACACCCACACACACACACACACACACACACACACACACACACACACACACACACACACTCCCCCAGCCGACTGTGTGGGATTATCAGACGCTGCTTTAATCCAGCGAGATGTCAGATGCAGAGGAATTAATCTCCACCATCAGCATCACCATGGCCTCCTGCCAGGGCTATACTGCACATGTGTGTGTGTGTGTGTGTGTGTGTGTGTGTGTGTGTGTGTGTGTGTGTGTGTGTGTGTGTGTGTGTGTGTGTGTGTGTGTGTGTGTGTGTGTGTGTGTGTGTGTGTGTGTGTGTGTGTGTGTGTGTGTGCGCGTGCGTGTGTGTGCATGCGTGTGTGCGCGTGCGTGTGTGTGCATGCGTGTGTGTGTTTGTGTGTGCGCGTGCGTGCGTGTGTGTGTGTGTATGTGTGTGTGTGTGTGTGTGTGTGGAGGAGGGGTGAGTATCACACTCCATAGGCAATGTTTGTGTGTCCCAATTCCCTGCGATTATGTTTAGCATAGTAATTAGACACACCATGAAAACTGTCTTTCTCTTTCTCTTTCTCTCTCTCTACACACACACACACACACACACACGCATGCACGCAAAATCTTCCTCCACACACCCTACCAACCCACACACAACACCCGACCACCCCTACCTCCTCCCCGCCACCACCATCACGCACGCACGCAGGCACGCAGGCAGGCAGGCAGGCACGCACACAGTTTTAAAATCTCTATTATTGTCTTATTTAAAGTGAGTCTGTAACATCTCTTGAGGAGCAGGGACGGAAGTGTGCGTGCGTGCGTGCGTGCGTGCGTGCGTGCGTGAGGGCATTAGAGCGCGTGTGAAGCAAGAGCAGGGCAGGGGCAGAAGCAAAATGGAGAGCCAATCCAGAGAGTCGTCTGACTATTGGGCGGCCTGGAGGCACAGCACAAATAGAGCATTAAATTTGCTCCACATTAAGCAGGAGACGCAGCATGGCAGAGGGAAGAGAGGAGAGGAGAGACTGCTAAGTCAGGGGATGCAGGAGATTGAATATTAGCAGAGGAGACGCAGTATGAGGATATCTGAGGAGGAGACTGCTATGTCAGTATAGGAGCATGGGGAGAGGAGATTGTGACGTCAATTGGAGTATGGGAGAGGAGATACAGGATAGCAGTATGGGGGAGAGGAGACTGCTAAGCCAATTGGAGTATGGAAGAGGAGATACAGAATAGCAGTATGGGGAGAGAAGATGAACATGAAGTGGAAGCCCACCTGGGAAATTCCAAGTCCCATTGTCAATATGACAGAGCACTCCACAGCACACGAGAGCACACTGCACACAACAAAATTGCATTCATGCCTCACTTGTGCAAGGGGGCAGCCACCAATGGCGTCCCAAGGAAGCAGTGCGGCGGCACGGTACCATGCACTGGTTAATTAATCCCCCCACCAACCTGGCGGGTCAGGAGTTGGACTGGCAACCTTTGTCTAACGTCCACTTACTATACCCAAGATTGCCAGTTAGGAGACTGGAGAGGAGACTATGAGAATATGGAGGAGAGAGGAGAGGCTGCAAAGTCAGTATGGGAGTATAGGGAGAGGAGATATACTGTAGATTAGGAGTATGGGGAGAGGAGACTGCTGAGTTAATTGGAGTATGGGGGAGAGGAGATGAGTATGTGGAAAGGAGATTGCCAAGTCAGAATGGGAGGACTGTATGGCAGAGGAGACAGTATGGATAAGACCACATTATTGTATGGCAAACAAGATGTAGTATGGAAGTATCATAGAGTAGGCACAGGTATGACAGAGGAGGAGACTGCTAAGTCTGTATGAGAGTAGGGGGAAAGGTAAGTCAGTATTGGAGAGGAGAGGCAATAATGGCAAAATGGGGAGAGTAGAATCTGCAAGTCAGATGGAAGTATTGTATGGCAGAGGAGAGGCAGTATATGAAGGGAGAGCCTGCTGCAGGAGACGCAGTGTGGGAGTATGGGAAGAGGAGACGCGACATGGCAGAGGAGACGCAGTATGGGGAAGGCCCAGACAGGAGAGGAACAAGAGACACGATGTGGGGAGTATTGATAAAGAGAGTAAGGGGAAATAGAGTGTTAAGTCTTCAGTATTTAATCAAATGAAGCCTGCAGATTAAGCTCATCAAAAAAGGAGACACGACATTTTCCTCAGAGAAATCCATCAAACGAAGGCTGCGTCTTTACCTCAGAGAGGAAGTAACATTGCCTCGGAAATAAACACAAACCAGGCAGACTTGAACTTCTAATGATGTGCATGGCATTAAAACAACACTATGTGCCGCAAGGAAATTCACAGAAAACTGTTGTATTAGCCCTGTGTAATACAAATATACATTATAACTGACAGACAGAAGCATTCCAGTATTCCCTCCATGACAGGGAAAGCTCACGTTTATGGAAGTTTACTGCTAATATTTCGTAACAAGTTTTGTACTTTTTATGTGTATGGATCACGAACTGTGTCAAAAAAGAAAATACACACTGTTCAAAAGGTTGAGGTCATCCTAAATATTGCAATTCAACATATAGACATCCATTGAATAGCTTGAAATGATACAGAGGCAAATACTACACAAGCAGAGGTGAAAAAAGGGTCAAGCTGGACAGAATATTGAAAAATATTCAGCCTGTTTCATACATGTATACAGGAGCACATGTTTAATGATCCCCTTTTTGCTGGCTAGTTCTCACAAATTTACAAACATTTGCGAATGCTTTGTTTATAATTAGTTCAGTAGCCTGTTACTGCAGATGGGGTCG
>NC_085868.1:5087895-5112895 GCF_034702125.1 Engraulis encrasicolus
AAATTTGGCAAAATGCCGTTTCAATGAACAGCATAGTTGCAATATGTTCTCTGGCCACAATCCTACACAGTGCACCGCTAAGAAATGCCATGAATTATATTCATTTTAACCTTGTACGATCTGCATTACGAATTAAAGGAAAATTCTGTTTTTTTGATATAAAAAGATATTGCTTTTATTTTTTATATACATATATAATAAATATTGTTTTGATATCTGTTTTGGACTGAAGGCTGTCAGATAACATAGACTAAGGTAATAGAAAAGTTCTGAAGCAAGAAAAAATATAAAGGGCACTGTAAGAAGAGCATGCATGTCTCTATAGAATTATGTAGCAAGATCTAATATTGTTATGTTGTAGCTAGGAGACCACACTTCTGTAGGGTTCTTCTCCTCCTTGACTCAGCATTAAACTTGTCCACTGTCTCATGTCAGTCCCCTTCTTTACAGATAACATTTGATTCCATAAATGACTGTGATTACTGTACGTTTCCAACTGTGAACATGGACCTGGGTGGAGGAGACCTAGGGCCATCAAAGCAGCCTGCTGAGGCCACTGCTGAGAGCGAGAAAGCAAAGGTAAAAAACGAGAAAGAAAATAGGAAGAAGAGCGAGAAAGAGGAGATGAAAAACAAGAAGGAAATTAGGAAGAAGGTCGAGAAAGAGAAGGTGAAAAACGAGAAGGAAATTAGGAAGAAGGTCGAGAAAGAGAAGGTGAAAAACGAGAAGGAAATTAGGAAGGAGAGGAAGTCAGGAGGCTGGCGTGAAACCCTCTTGAAATGCTTTGTGTGTGGAGGTGGAGGAGATAGCCAGGACGAGTGGGAGATGTCAGCGGAGGAGAGGCTGAGGATTCAGGAAAGGATCCGGAGAGCTAGGGAGGCCGACCTGCAGAGGTCCCTCAAGATGCGCGAGGACAACCTGATGCGCAAAGAGAAATTCAAGCGCATCCTGAGGGCCAGGAAGTTGACAGAGGCCAACAAGGAATGGAGCGCTCTTCCCGCGAGGCCGGAGGAGGAGGCCGAACGGAAGGTGACTTTCCTGGAAGTCGATGCCTGCGATGTCTGGTTTTACCAGGAAGAGGCCAACCCCAGGCTGGGTCAGGTGTGGAGGAAGGTACTCTGTGAGATCAAAGACAACAAGATGGCACGAGACCTCCAGGCAAAGTGGCCAAGGAAGAAGAAACAGCTTATGAAGAGGGAGGAAAAGCAGGTCATCATCGCGCCTAAAAAGCAGGAGGAGGAAATGGATCTCTGTGATGCTTTGACTGGCTACATCTTGTGCCTGGGCTTTGGAGCACTACTGTGCTTATGGCTCAGCCACCTGCTGTGAAATAGCAAAGAACATGGGGACGGGGATGGGACGGGGTGGAAAGATGGGGTACAATTGGCTTGAAGAAAAAGGAAAGAAATTACACGTATACTACACACAGGGGAGAATGAAAATGAAGAATGGGAAGACATATTGGACAAAATGTTAAAAAAAAAAAAAAAACACACACACGGAAAAGGAAGTTGTGAGGGACAATTTGGAAAAGTTTTTTTTTTAAATTCAGGGCTGGAAATGTATTTTTGGAGCACATTGGAGGAGTAAGACAGGGTGGAAGAGGAGAGAGAGGACGATTGAGGAACAGAGAAAAGAAGTGGAAGAAAGAAAAATAGATGAATGTGGCAATACCATAAGAGAGAAAAAGAGACTGAGAGGGCTGAGTACTGCATAGCTCTGCCATAGACCTGCCCTTGCCTGGCCTGGTGGTGTGAAGACACACCAAGAGCAATCAGATATGGCAAACTGACCCCCTGGCCAGTTCCAGATGCATGCGATATTAAGTGTTTGCCGCCACCCTAAAGTGACTTAAAACAGACACACAAGCAGACGGACAGACAGATAGGCAGATTGACAGACAAGCATGGTAATACCTGGCCCAATCCCCTTCCAGGTGGTCAGGTAAGGTAGGTTCAAGACAAAAAACGACACAACTGCAGGATTGTATCAAAGACACATGATCGGGATTTGTTTGCTGGCCAAGTGACCTTGAGAAAAGTGCAGATGATGCACAGGGTGCACATGTGACCGAGGTGTTCCCGCACAGTTTGTCCCCCTCGGACCGTGAACTCACCACCTCATCAACGCATCGGTTTGGCAATGGGAGGCGCAGTGCGAGACTGCTGAAGCTAAAGGGCCGGTCCAGTAGCCCAACGTTACCGCACTGTATTGAGGCTTTCAGGAGGGAGGTTTACTAACGTTCCACACCACACTCTTCTAGTTGGCCTCCTTTACACTCTCCCCCTTAAACCTCACTCCCATCTGGGTCAGGGCACCACTGTGACCGAGGTGTTCCCGGGCACTCAACACCTAGTGGCACAATGGATAGTACCACCATCTCGTCCTGTGTATTACAAATCTGAATATCTGGAAGCATCCAGTGACTGCAGAGAAAGGTCAGCTGACAACATGGGAAAGACCGTGTGACGGCATGGAGAGACAGCTGACTGGAGGGAATAGACCCCACTGGGGCTGCCATGGGCCAGCTACCCATGGCGGCAGGCTCTGACGGTTATTACAGTTGCTGGAGCCACCCGCCAAATGCTATGGAAAGTGAACAAAGAAAGATACCCCTGGAGCCTGCGAGAGCGGGGGCGCAAGATGGCTCAATGACTGATAACACGGCTACAGACCTAGGAAAGGAAAGGACTATGATTACGAATAAGACACATGAGGCAACCACAGTAGCAGCAGGACACACACTCCAAATTTGCACCTATGGATGGACAAAGGTAACATCATGGAGACCGCCTATGGAGAGGAAGACCAAGGGGCACAAACCAAGAGTGAGGTGGCCTAAAGCTGCAGAAAAGAGAGTGGGAAACAGTCAATCACGTCCTGGTAACATCTTGAGGCAACAAAACTGAAGAGAATAGTTCAGCGGACAAGATCAGCATCAGCCCAGGGGCTGAATGGGGTGCCATATAAGTTCTACAAGATCTCCCCGGATGTTCTCCGCTATCTTGGGGAACTGATGAGAGTAGTGTGGCAAAACGGGATAATCCCCTAGGCTTGGCGAAGGGCTGGAGGTGTACTCATAAAGTATGGGGTCAGTTCCAAGTCTTACTCAGGGGAGTGGACGCACCTGCCGTGCATAGTCCCTTGGACTTGTAATTGGGCATAGGACACAAGCTGGGGCTTGATCACCCTGTAGCTGGCCACCTTTGATGAGGGTGTCTAGTGTCGAAAGGCCGAAACACCCCCTGATTCAAAGGCACACTAACGATGTGTCCTAAATTGACAAGGTACCATCAAGGAAACTCATGTGACTCAACACCTAATGGCATAATGGAGAGTAACACCATCTCTGTGTTTTATGAATCTGGAAAGGACTGCAAGAGGGTAAGCAACAGTAAATAGCTAGATTTCATTACATATCTTTAACTGCTTCACTTATTTGGTGTTACCTTGTCCTGACCCACAGACAGATGTATTTTTCAAATTTATTTTTTGTACATTACCAAGCAAAACAATAGAGATGACATTCCAGACTGTGTCTGACCAAGTGTGTAAATATCTTTTGGCTACTGTACCTCAACTGATGTAACAGTTACAACACAAAGGCCTACTGCACACATTCAGCATTCTTTTCATCAAACAACTTTCTCACATTTTGTCTCCTTTTCTCTGCAAAGGTGCCAAAGAAGCAGAATATGGGTGACGCTTGCCGGTTTGATGACCTGAAGACAACTGCAGATCATGCGCAGGATGAACAACAAGAGTTGGTGGTCGAGGAACAGATATAAACATGAGAGGTAGAGAAGAGAAGCGGGATCGGCTACAGGAAAGTGCAGAGGACAGATAAAATGAAATATAGAAGAGCTGAAAAATAAGCACTGGAAAGGACCAAGAGAGGACAAGCATTGGTAAATAGTCCAATTTCTTTACATAGCTTAACCTGTGGTAATAAGTTGCCTATATATCCGAGCCCACCAGTCTCAACATTTTCAAAGTTTACTCGACTCAAATGTATTTTGTAAGTATGAACACTGTAATGTGGAAATTTTTTTGAACACTGGTGGCATCTGAGCAGAATGTGGGTTATCGCCTTGTTGTGGAGCTGAAATTACGCTGGCCATCTGCAAAATGTTACACTGACTTTTGACTTGGCTGTAATTTGACTCTTCAGTGTTGTAAATACTCTATCTGGAATTGCGAAGGTTTACTCTGGAATATTAAAACCGCATTATTTTTTTTTTTTAAACTGTGTATTCATTGTCACATAGCCAATCAATGTAACATTAGTAGCCTATCATTGTGCTTCCTTCCACAGCTAGTGACCAGCTGGCTATCTCAGAGTTCCCCTGTTCTCACCTGGACCCCTTATGGAGCGCACATGCACCTCCATTACGGAAATCAGGGCTGCTGACAGCTTTGGCTGGGACCGGGATAGTCACCAAAAGCCCCCTCGATTGAGTCCCTGACTGATATGATAGGCCTAAATAAAGAGAACATCATTCATGAAATGCTTTTGGTGGATCCATCATTGAGGAAACATAATCTATATGTTTATGATTATTTTTGCATGTCTTTGTTATCCTACTGAAATAGAGTGATTGTTAGCATGTGTCTCCATGAGAGATACTGTATGCAAGATGATTTATGTAGCTGAAATGCCGAATTACTAATCAGCATTATTATTATTATTCAGGCTCAAGATGATACTTTGAGAGTGATTCTACGAATCGGCTACACTTTTAAATCCATGGATTTTATTTGCCAACTCCACTAACTATTAACTGCATCCAATGATGTTTTGGACATTAGCACACATTTATCTTTCATATAACACAGAAAGTGTAGACATGGCATTATTTCCCTCAGCAAGAATGAATATTTAATACTGGTTTTGGGCGTTTTCATGCCGTCCTGTTTCCCAAATGTCAGATTCAGTCTTCTTATTAGCATGTAAAGAAACTTGTTTTGCCCAAGACGATTGAAATGTTGATTCACAGTAATCATCACAATATGACAAAACTCTCAGAAAGATCACTGTCCTTTCTATTATACATGAAATTTGCCATTTTGTGCGTGTCCACGAAAACTGTGTTAACCGTGTCACGGTCTGAACCCCCCTCCATAAATCAGTAATGGTTTGGTCTTAGGCAGGGGCGGAGTGGGAAGAGTATTCCCACCGGGAGAATTTTTCCCTTAGCGGCCCTTTTTACCCCTCCACCAACACCAAAAAAAAAAACCAACAACAACGCGAACAACATGGTTCCCTAACCAAAAAGACAAAAACCACGAAATCTGCAGTCGTAGGTCTACTACATGTGGACATTAGTGTTGTCAAAATATCAACCTGAAGTGGAGAATTATAGTCTACACTTGATGAAATAGGCCTACACAGCCATCATCACAGTCCAAAGCATTCACCATAGAACATTGCAGGTTAGGCTACATCACGCTACTGTTCCATGAAAATGTGCACTCCACTGTCATTTTGACAGTTTGTAGGCCTATTGAAATATCGTTTAAGGAAGACAGGATGAGCACGGGCACAAAGTTTTGAGTGTGGGGATTTTTAGAAGAGTAGGCTATAGCTTACAAAAAGTCTGTCTACATTGTGCAATAAACCCACCATGCAGCAACTAAGCCAAACCTAGGCTACTTCAAAGCACAACCATAAGTCAACAAAATTAATAACCAGACGGTGCAGGCCTACCTTAAAACGCTGTCTTCGTCGCAGCAAATGTCTTTGTTTCTTGCAATTACATTTTAATCCACAGTTTAGGCTACACACCCAGCACTGCTCACATCAGAATCTTGTGTGGTAATTATTTTGTTCCATTTCTTCAGACATCACATAGGCTACATCCTAAATGTGCCACATATACATATATGTATGATATAACATTATTTCGACTGTAAGGAGATATAGGCCTACCGCTAGTTCTAACAAACCAATGCCATCAAAACATGTACAACGTGTTTTCCTGCTTAGCTGCAGTTCACCTCCTTACCACTTGGTGGAGTCTGTTCGTAACCCAAGTCAATAACCACAGAACAAGTGAATCTGGAGTGGCAGACTGTAAACTGTAACAGTCATGTGGAAATCGGAAAATAAATCACAACTTACTAATATTTCCATTCCTTGGTAACCAATCTAAATATCAGAGGTTCTTGAAATACTGAAAACGAAACTATGTTACTAAGATCTAGTAAACTTCCGCGATCTACGGTGTATGAACATTATCAGTAGAGAAGGGGTGTGGCCAATTTACTGTTTGACACCGTCACTGAGGTATTGCGGTCGGGTAGACGGTATATATAGTGGTGAGTCACTACTTCTCAGGTATGAATTGAATTGAAGTTAATTAATCTTTGATATATATCTCTCAACACTTTGGGGCCGGCTGAGAACATATTGTGGTTAAACACTTTGGGGCCGGCTGAGAACATAATGCGGCCGCTGCTATATATTTCGCGGCCGCGGCCCACCGGGACAAGTCCCCGATCTCCCGATGGCCACTCCGCGCCTGGTCTTAGGCCATACGAATAACATCACGTGATGTCATAACCTCTTTGGCAGGATATGGGAAGACTTTTTGGAGCTCCATCCTCCCATAATTGAATCCATTCTTTTTCATGTTCTCATAGCGGGAAAATTGCCTGTAAACTGTGTTATCAACATATTCATAAAAAGAATCTGAATTAGAAATCACATGTAGAAAAACACAGCATACAAATACATGAATTGATTAAGGTGTTGTGGTGGAACTTCTGAGGTCCTCAGTTAGCACAACACCATAAAAATGGCTGAAATGTCAAGCCGTGTTACCGTCAATGGTGTTACAATTAGCTATGACAGTCAGGGTTGCCAGATGAGGCTGATGATTTCCAGCCCAAAAAATGTTCAAAACCCGCCTAGAAGCACAAAATCCCGCCCAATTCTATTGATTTCTATGGCAAAAAGTGGGTGGGTTTTTCTGATAAATGCCATTTTTACCCGCACACGGCCATCCTAAGCAGCCCAATTGGGCGGGAACCAGCCCAATCTGGCAACACTGATGACAGTTGAGGAGGAGTATGTTTTTGCCAATTTATCTCCATATTGACAGACAAACAAAATAATTTCTGTTCTAGGGAGATGGGTTTGTCTGCTCTGTATCTTCTCCTAAAAGTGCCGACTTGTTCTCCTGCACTGTTGACCGTAACACAGTTGAGTGACACGGTTGACTGTTTTGAAAGTGTTTTTGAGCTATTGCTCCCTTATGTGTGGGAAAAATCTTGTGAACAGACACTAGGGATTATCTCTGGAGAAGGAAGTCTTGTGTAAGGAGGGTGAAAAAATTAAAATCAGACATTACAGGGATTTATAATCAAAAATGTGTCAGTCTGTATCACAGTGAATCATAAAATCCTACTTATGAAGCTCAACAATCACATTTTCTATATCAGTTGCACAGATTAATGACAACATTATTGCTAAGGGACATGAGCACTTTCAAACGTATGTTGTTTCAACTCTGTAGTATTCTTATATATGTTTGAAATGACATAGTATTTGTCCATAACACTGTTGACAAAATAATCAAGCAAATGTTCGCTTTCATTAGAGTATTTATCAAATGATTTAAGATTAAGCTTGGCAATTTGTTTGTTTGGAAACTAAATATATACACTATGTAAACATCTAGGTCATTTAGTTGAAAAAAATACTGATAATTGACATTTTGCTTTTGCCAAAAGCGTAGGCGAATCATAGAATCACTCTTAGGCAAGATGAGGCTCAAGACAATACTAAAAACAAAACTTGGAGAAGAGAAAAGCAAACTCTGATCTGTCTTCTCAGTATTTATTAAACCACCATGTCCCCCACAGACGTGTTTCCAGGCCTGTCACAAGCAGACAAGCAAACTGGGCTATTGCGCAGGGCCCACAGCAGAAGGAGGGTTGGGGCAATTCAAATGACAGCAAGAGCAATGACAACGTTGTGAGTGAGACAAAACTTCCCTGAATTTAATCACAGAAAAGCACTATCATTGCAATCAGTATCCGTCTTTGAAGTTTAAGGAGGAAAAAAGGTCCCCGAGTCCCTCTTTTGCAAATACCTTGACATGGCCCACTGCATTTCGGCCATAAAGCCATCATCTATGCATGAGATCTGTGAGAGAGTCTGTCTGTACATGAAAGAGTCTGTGATTGACGTGGTGTTTATGTTGAAAGGTTTTTTTTTCAACTCACACTCAAAGTTTCATACTCTATCTTAGACGCTGAGCATGTCTATCCCTTTCCGCACTGAAAAATAAATGATCACCCCTCACCATCTGCTCTGTTTGCAGTAATGGTGACATTCACATCCCTCTACCCCTCCTCTGTAACATCCTCAAAACGGCTGCCCTGCTAATTTGAATGGGGGGAGAATGCGTCATTTCACAGCAAGCCTGACAGTCAGTGTCAAAAGTCTGTCTTTGACGAATGAATGTGTCTAAGTTCCGGTGGCAGCATCATATTAGGCATGTCTTATGTAGGGTTGTGTTGTCTTCTATGGGCTGTGATTACATTAGAAGTGTGTAATGGCTGCCAAAGTGGTCTGCATTTGACCATGTCACTTATTCTTGTCAAAGACTTTTGTGGAGACATTTGACACCACTTGCAGTGGTGAAAAATGCTGTATTGGAGATGGGCCTGTCTAGCCAAACGACAGTCTTCTTATCAGAAAGGTATCTAAGCAGATTTAGAAACATTATTCATCATACATCTTACTTGGGGCAACAGTTGAGAACTGTGTCTGAGTTAGAGATAGAGAGTGTGTAGCCTCAAAACAGGTGGCCAAAACAGAGAACTGTGTTTAATGGTGAGTTGTCACTTTGCATCCCCTGAACAATTTATAGTGTGTGCCCCTATCTCACTCCAGATTACATTTTTTGAGCGAATCAATGCTGCTATGAAGACAATATAGTTATTGATAGTTCAGCATTCTAAACACCATCTGTGAAATGCAGGTAAGGCATGACATCACTACCATGGAGTCTGGGGTAGCTTACTAGAATAATTCCCATTAGTTTCAGCTAAGATTTGGCTACGGTTTTGTAAACGACCTGAAATTCTATCTCGAATTCTATGGCGCATGAAGGCACCTCTTTGGAATAGAACATGATCCATTTACACAGATGAATTCAGAATTCTATTCTGAATAGTGTAATTGAAATAGCAAAAAAGTTGCAAACTAGGCAAAGTATTAGTGTAAGTCTGAGTCATAAAGGAATGCTGCAGATTGTCTGCAGGTGCTTGCGATGTCACAATGGAACAGAATTCCAATGCAGGAAATCTGACCAGGTTGGCCTAAAAACCACTCATTCTATTGCAAGAACACTAGAGAGGTAGGCAGCAATCCAGTGCTGTTTTACTTATTTATTTATTAATTTATTTAAAATAATAATTATTATTCTTATTGTTGTTATTGTCACTATTGTCATTACATGGCTCAAACCTTGTAGTACATAATTTTGACTTTAATTAGTTAATTATTAATTTATTTCCAAAATGTATGTTACCCATTCACTAAATTGATCTTTTCATGTATATTTACCAAGTAAAAAATAAATTAGGGTAATATTTACTGCGTGGGCCAGAGTAGTATTTGCAGCTAAAGATACGTGTGTATATATCTAGTACATATCTGTGTACGTTTCCAATCTATAATTAAAGAAAAAATAGAAATTGGTGGTGGTAGTATATTAGGCCTACAGATTAAATTTGTGAATGAGTTGCCTACATTTTTGGAAATGGACAACTACAAATTATTCACTGGACCTTTAAAGGTGTGCTGTGCAATGTTTCAAGTAGTTTATTGCCAGGATTCACCCTGCCCATTCAACAAAGTATTCATTATGACTGGGAAAATTGCTTTTTTCATGAAAAGGGGAATCTTCTCTGGTCTGCCTTTTAGAATTTTCAAAAAATAGAGATTTTTAGCTACAAACCTTACTGTACTTTGGTCATACTAGTAAATATCAATTTATTATTCAGCAAATATTCATGAAAAGATCAAATTTGGCAAAATGCCGTTTCAATGAACAGCATAGTTGCAATATGTTCTCTGGCCACAATCCTACACAGTGCACCGCTAAGAAATACCATGAATTATATTCATTTTAACCTTGTACGGCCTGCATTACGAATTAAAAGAAAATTCAGATTTTTTGATATAAAAAAGATATTGCTTTTATTTTATTTATATATATACAGTATATATATATATATATATATAATATTGTTTTGATATCTGTTATGGACTGAAGGCTGTCAGATAACATAGACTAAGTTAATAGAAAAGTTCTGAAGCAAGAAAAAATATAAAGGGCACTGTGTAAAGAAGAGCATGCATGTCTCTGTAGAATTATGTAGCAAGATCTAATATTGTTATGTTGTAGCTAGGAGACCACACTTCTGTAGGGTTCTTCTCCTCCTTGCCTCAGCATTAAACTTGTCCACTATCTCATGTCTGTCCCCTTCTTTACAGATAATATTTGATTCCATAAATGACTGTGATTACTGTACGTTTCCAACTGTGAACATGGACCTGGGTGGAGGAGACCTAGGGCCATCAAAGCAGCCTGATGAGGCCACTGCTGAGAGTGAGGAAGCAAAGATAAAAAACGAGAAAGAAAATAGGAAGAAGAGCGAGAAAGAGGAGGTGAAAAACGAGAAGGAAATTAGGAAGAAGAGCGAGAAAGAGAAGGTGAAAGACGAGAAGGAAAATAGGAAGGAGAAGAAGTCAGGAGGCTGGCGTGCCACCCTCTTGAAATGCTTTGTGTGTGGAGGTGGAGGAGATAGCCAGGACGAGTGGGAGATGTCAGCGGAGGAGAGGCTGAGGATTCAGGAGAGGATCCGGAGAGCTAGGGAGGCCGACCTGCAGAGGTCCCTCAAGATGCGCGAGGACAACCTGATGCGCAAAGAGAAATTCAAGCGCATCCTGAGGGCCAGGAAGTTGACAGAGGCCAACAAGGAGTGGAGCGCTCTTCCCGCGAGGCCGGAGGAGGAGGCCGAACGGAAGGTGACTTTCCTGGAAGTCGATGCCTGCGATGTCTGGTTTTACCAGGAAGAGGCCAACCCCAGGCTGGGTCAGGTGTGGAGGAAGGTACTCTGCGAGATCAAAGACAACAAGATGGCACGAGACCTCCAGGCAAAGTGGCCAAGGAAGAAGAAACAGCTTATGAAGAGGGAGGAAAAGCAGGTCATCATCGCGCCTAAAAAGCAGGAGGAGGAAATGGATCTCTGTGATGCTTTGACTGGCTACATCTTGTGCCTGGGCTTTGGAGCACTACTGTGCTTATGGCTCAGCCACCTGCTGTGAAATAGCAAAGAACATGGGGACGGGGATGGGACGGGGTGGAAAGATGGGGTACAATTGGCTTGAAGAAAAAGGAAAGAAATTACACGTATACTACACACAGGGGAGAATGAAAATGAAGAATGGGAAGACATATTGGACAAAATGTAAAAAAAAAAAAAATGTATTTTTGGAACACATTGGAGGAGTAAGAGAGGGTGGAAGAGGAGAGAGAGGACGATTGAGGAACAGAGAAAAGAAGTGGAAGAAAGAAAAATAGATGAATGTGGCAATACCATAAGAGAGAAAAAGAGACTGAGAGGGCTGAGTACTGCATAGCTCTGCCATAGACCTGCCCTTGCCTGGCCTGGTGGTGTGAAGACACACCAAGAGCAATCAGATATGGCAACCTGACCCCCTGGCCAGTTACAGATGCATGCAATATTAAGTGTTTGCCGCCACCCTAAAGTGACTTAAAACAGACACACAAGCAGACGGACAGACAGATAGGAAGATAGACAGACAGGCATGGTAATACCTGGCCCAATCCCTTTCCAGATTGCCAGGTAAGTAGGTACAAGAAAAAAAATGACACAACTGCAGGATTGTATCAAAGACACATAATCGGGATTTGTTTGCTGGCCAAGTGACCTTGAGAAAAGTGCAGATGATGCACAGGGTGCACATGTGACCAAGGTGTTCCCGCACAGTTTGTCCCCCTCGGACCGTGAACTCACCACCTCATCAACGCATCGATTCGGCAATGGGAGGCGCAGTGCGAGACCGCTGAAGCTAAAGGCCCGGTCCAATAGCCCAACGTTACCGCACTGTATTGAGGCTTTCAGGAGGGAGGTTTACTAACGTTCCACACCACACTCTTCTAGTTGGCCTCCGTTACACTCTCCCCCTTAAACCTCACTCCCATCTGGGTCAGGGCACCACTGTGACCGAGGTGTTCCCGTGCACTCAACACCTAATGGCACAATGGATAGTACCACCATCTCGTCCTGTGATTTATGAATCTGAATATCTGGAAGCATCCAGTGACTGCAGAGAAAGGTCAGCTGACAACATGGGAAAGACCGTGTGACGGCATGGAGAGACAGCTGACTGGAGGGAATAGACCCCACTGGGGCTGCCATGGGCCAGCTACCCATGGCGGCAGGCTCTGACGGTTATTACAGTTGCTGGAGCCACCCGCCAAATGCTATGGAAAGTGAACAAAGAAAGATACCCCTGGAGCCTGCGAGAGCGGGGGCGCAAGATGGCTCAATGACTGATAACACGGCTACAGACCTAGGAAAGGAAAGGACTATGATTACGAATAGGACACATGAGGCAACCACAGCAGCAGCAGGACACACACTCCAAGTTTGCACCTATGGATGGACGAAGGTAACATCATGGAGACCGGCCATGGAGAGGAAGACCAAGGGGCACAAACCAAGAGTGAGGTGGCCTAAAGCTGCAGAAAAGAGAGTGGGAAACAGTCAATCACGACCTGGTTAACATCTTGAGGCAACAAAACTGGAGAGAATAGTTCAGCGGACAAGATCAGCATCAGCCCAGGGGCCGAATGGCGTGCCATACAAGTTCTACAAGAACTCCCCGGATGTTCTCCGCTATCTTTGGGAACTGATGAGAGTAGTGTGGCAAAAAGGGATAATCCCCTAGGTGTGGCGAAGGGTTGGAGGTGTACTCATACCTAAAGAGTATGGGGTCAGTTCCAAGTCTGACTCAGGGGAGTGGACGCACCTGCCGTGCATAGTCCCTTGTACTTGTAATTGGCCATGGGACACAAGCTGGGGCTTGATCACCCTGCACCTGGCCACCTTTGATGAGAGTGTCTAGTGTCGAAAGGCCGAAACACCCCCTGATTCAAAGGCACACTAACGATGTGTCCTGAATTGACAAGGTACAACGTCCCCTCGCCTCTCTCACCATCAAGGAAACTCAAGTGACTCAACACCTAATGGCACAATGGAGAGTAACACCATCTCGTCCTGTGTTTTATAAATCTGGAAAGGACTGCTAGAGGGTAAGCACAGTACAGTACAGTAAATAGCTAGATTTCATTACATATCTTTAACTGCTTCACTTATTTGGTGTTACCTAGTCCTGACCCACAGACAGATGTATTTTTCAAATTTAATTTTTGTACATTACTCCAAGCAAAGCAATAGAGATGACATTCCAGACTGTGTCTGACCAAGTCTGTAAATATCTTTTGGCTACTATACCTCAACTGATGTAACAGTAACAACACAAAGGCCTACTGCACACATTCAGCATTCTTTTCATCAAACAACTTTCTCACATTTTCTCTCATTTTCTCTGCAAAGGTGCCAAAGAAGCAGAATATGGGTGACGCTTGCCGGTTTGATGACCGGAAGACAACTGCAGATCATGCGCAGGTTGAACAACAAGAGTTGGTGGTCGAGGGACAGATATAAGCATGAGAAGGAGAGAAGAGAAGCAGGATCGGCAACAGGAAAGTGCAGAGGACAGATAAAATGAAAGAAAGAAGTGCTGAAAAATAAGCACTGGAAAGGACCAAGATAGGACAAGCATTGGTAAATAGTACAATTTCTGTACACAGCTTAACCTGTGGTACTAAGCTGCCTTTATATTTTTCCACTGTAATGTGGAAAAAAATTTGAACACTGGTGGCATCTGAGCAGAATGTGGGTTATCGCCTTGTTGTGGAGCTGAAATTACGCTGGCCATCTGCAAAATTCTACACTGACTTTTGACTTGGCTGTAATTTGACTCTTCTGTGTTGTAAATACTCTATCTGGAATCGCGCAAGTTTACTCTGGAATATTAACACGGCATTTTTTTTTTTAAAACTGTGTATTCATTGTCACATAGCCAATCAATGTAACATTAGTAGCCTATCATTGTGCTTCCTTCCACAGCTAGTGACCAGCTGGCCATCTCAGAGTTCCCCTGTTCTCACCTGGACCCCTTATGGAGCGCACATGAACCTCCATTACAGAAATCAGGGCTGCTGACAGCTTTGGCTGGGACCGGGATAGTCACCAAAAGCCCCCTCGATTGAGTCCCTGACTGATATGATAGGCCTAAATAAAGAGAGCATCATTCATGAAATGCTTTTGGTGGAAGGAAACATAATCTATATGTTTATGATTATTTTTGCATGTCTTTGTTATCCTACTGAAATAGGGTGATTGTTAGCATGTGTCTCCATGAGAGATACTGTATGCAAGATGATTTATGTAGCTGAAATGCCAAATTACTAATCAGCATTATTATTATTAACAATAATAATAATAATAATAATAACATTATTATTATTATTATTGTTCTTATTATTATTATTATTATTATTATTATTATTATGTCAGGGTCTGGAGATGACAGCTTACCCCAGGTGCAGGCCATGTAGTCTCCTGATCCTCCACTTCCTGATCAGGGTGGGGTCACACATGTCAATCACCTGATCTCTGCCCACCTGAAATATTACAGTAGAAGTACAAGTATATTACAGACTTTGGAACTTTGGAGCTTTGGAGAAGTTAGGACATTTCATGTTGTCACACTCCAAACAACAACAACAATAATAATCAGAATTATCAATAATCTGCCGTTTCCTACAGCATAAATGTTATTACTTTATTACCTTCAAAAATAGCAGCCTTTGTCATTCACTGGTCTCCATTGAGCTGATACCTGTATGAAGATAAGCGCATCTCAATGAGTTTCAGAAAATGGCCAACCGCTTTGGAAGTTCAACTTGATAAGAGGTTTACCGCCCCCCTCTGGATATTGGGTGTAAGTGCAAATCAATGCCACAATTAAACTTATGAGGTTTAAGAGTGAGATGGGTGAGGGAAACAGCATGTGAATGTGATCTTCCGACACACAAGTGCTACAGCATGCACAGTAGCACACACAGATAAAGACAAACAGTAAGATAGGACCTGTCCAAACTATGCACTTTCAAAAGCACACGCTACAATAAAGGAACTTTTAGATAAATAAGAATCCAAAAGGAGTTGATTCTCATAAACACCACAGGCCAGTATGCCGACCTTTTGGGCTGTACTTGACAGGAGATGTAATAAAGTTTTTTTTAAAATCTGGGAACAAATTTCTTACCAATAGATTTGTTTTTACCACTCGTCCTCAGGTGTCCAGACACCTCACAATTTATCCACAGCCAAATCCTACGGGAAAATCCAAGGGTAGGGGTGCCCAGAAGGCCATTGTAAAAATCGGCAGAGGTGTCAATAGTAAAAGTAAGCTAAAGAAAAAAGAGACATAATTTCATTCCAAAATAACTTATCTTACCAACTAGTTGGTCTATGTCCTTGTCTTGTGATCAGATGACTCTGCGCTGGTTGAATAAAATTGATACAATAATTTTCTGAAAGCTCCCCATGATCTCCCCCTGTGGATAAATTGCCAGGTGTTTCTTCACACCTTTAAGAACGCAGGGTGAAAACATCTTTCTCTAACTAAAACTCATACACTTACGCTAAAACCCAAAAAGATCCGAATAAAATGCTGAATGCATGAGCCATAGGTGCTGTTTCCACGTAGCAGGATATTTTTTTAACAGGGTATTTTCTTCTCCTGTTCAGGTGTAAACGCAACATGTGGATAAAAATAAATCCTCCATTGTAACAAATGCGTTTCAGACCCCTAAACAGGATATTTTTTTCTCCTGCTTTTAATACCTGGATTTTAAATATCTGCTACGTGGAAACGGAAGGCCAAAACCAATGCAAAACCAATGCAGCCAGGAGAAAAAAATATCCACATACGTATAAAAATATCCAGCTACATGGAAACAGCACCATAGTGTATATTTTAACATGTTCCATGATCCGTGGAAGTGTAAAGACACTGTAGCTACACTATGACTAAATTAACACAATGACTGCCTTAAAACTCTTAACCCTCCAAGAGCAATCAGGTGATCACTTTGAAGAGACGACTAAAGAAATCCCTCCTTTTAAACTTGAATATGGGAGCAAGATCTTTATCAGACCTTGTGAGAGAGGGCTGACCTTAATATGCTTGACATTCTGAGAAGCGGCTTTCTTTGCAAAAGGAAGAGAGAACCCTTTTTTAAAAATTATTTAACCATATCACTTTTTGAAACCCAGCAACAACATACAGTATATAGCGGTGTTTTCAAAGGCACCTTAAGGGTATTGTACAAATTACCATATACCATACTTTGCTAGAAAAAACCCACAAGGGTTTGTACTGTTTGCCTTCATGTATAATACAGTACGTACATTGTGTCATACTGCCTGAGTGTCCCAATTGTGTTCATCTTGTTTAGATTGTGTTGTCCTGCAATGCTACCTCTAACAAAAGATGAAACGTTAAACATCATGTTATTTAAATTACATCATTAAGCTCAAGGCTACAAATGCTATGCATATTCATACAGGAGGAGACGAATATTTAATGTCATAACCTAAATACATTATTTTCCCATGCCAAAATGGTATACATGAAAACAGTGAGAAAGCTAGCGAGTGTGGAAAGAAGGCCAAAAGCCCAGTGCTGCTCCACAGGTTGTTGTTGTGAAAGATGTCTAGACCATGCACCAAGCCCTTGCCTTCAGCCACATCACACAAAGTGTAGCATTATTTTAAAGCAATATATAGTAGCATCACGGAGAACAGCCCTTGCCCCCAGCCAAAGTACACCAAGTGTAGCATCATTTTCGAGCATTACTGTAGAATCGTGGAGAAAAATCATTGCAGCTGCACAGTGGGACAGCGAGAGAGAGAGAGAGAGAGAGAGAGAGAGAGAGAGAGAGAGAGAGAGAGAGAGAGAGAGAGAGAGAGAGAGAGAGAGAGAGAGAGAGAGAGAATCAGGACAGCTAATTTCCTGTGTGAGGCCATGGCATGTCTGCTGGTTAACCTTATTAGTGTCCGGGAGGCCTGGCAGACGCCAGTGAAATCTCATTTAGGAGTGTAATTACTATAATACTACAATATTGGCACACTATAATACAGCCTCTGTATCATTATAATATAGACTCTGTATTACTCCAAGCACAGCCATGGTCACAGAAATATGACAAAGTCGATGGACACACATTGAGCACTCAGACAGTTAACAAGATACCGTAACAAAAGAAACACACAAAAAAACATGAAAACACTATTCACATGTTGATAGATCTCTTTTGTTGTGAGGTAAACAAGAGAGTTCTGAGATTAATTTTGTAGCCTGTAGGGTTCTTTCGCTAATAACGAATTGTGTATTGTCCACACCCAAGTGCTTTGCATGAAACATTCCGATGAAATTAGTACACACAGTTCAGATGGAGACAGCACTTCAAACACTTAAAAACAAAAACATACCAAGTAGTTGGTTGTGTGAAATGAGGAAAGCTTACCTTCTTTCAGAGCCGAGAGGAAAACGTATGTCTTTATCTGAGGTAACAAGTGGAGACCTTTACTGTGAGGTTAGTCAGAATGTTTAGGAGGTAACGGATGAGGTACTTCACTGAAAGGTTAGTCAAAGGGGAGAATAGGGTTAACAAGACATGAGGAGAGGAGAGGAGAGGAGAGAGGGAAAGAGAGGAGAGGAGAGAGGAGGAGGAGAGGAGAAGGGGAGGCAGGGTGGGGCGAGGCAGACTAGAGGATGAAGAGAGAGCACACTTCCTTCTTTTCCTTGCTCGAGTGTATACCTCTTACTTGTCCATCCCCTCACACGCCCACGTGGGGTTCATCCTTTCTGGATTACACATCCAGCACACACACACACACACACACACACACACACACACACACACACACACACACACACACACACACACACACACACACACACACACACACACACACACACAAACACTATTTAGTTTTTTTCAGGAGCATACCATGATTGTCCAAGTGAACCATGGTCACGGAGAGAGGAAAGAGAGAGGGAAACAGAGAGAAAGAGTGAAGGAGAAAACAAGGAGCAATAACGTCACCAAAAGAAATACATGCAAAGGACAGTAGGTGTTAGACACAGGCAGAAAGATGGACACTGGCAGAAAGACAGACAGAGTGGTGCAAGGGAGATCTAATGCTTCACATCAATGACAAGGTCTCTCATTTTGAATGACAGGCTCCACAAGATGAGACACTCAACAGAACACAAAGCAAACATTGTCCTCAGTGGGTAAATGAACACTAATGACCATAAAGAACCACACTATGGGGGTAGCTGGACTGGACACAAACTACCCTAGACTGGAGGCTTTGAGCAATGGAGTTGAGGGCTGGAAACTGACCCTACACACCACTTGAATGCTAACTACCATGTCTTGAGTGTGCATGATAGAATCATAACATGGTGCTCTGTGATAAAATCCACAGTAGGCCTATATACTATAGCTAGGGGCTATCATGTATCTTGATTAATTCTTTATTAAATAGTAACACTCAGTTATGGATATTGAAGTGGAGCTATCAGGGGAACCAGCAGGGCATCTGGCCCAGGGCCCAGGGCCCAGGGGACGCAACCGCCAATCCGACATAGGTTACCGTCATTCTGACATACCTCCATTACGAAATTCCGCCACTCAGACATACTGCCACTCAAATATATGTAGGCTTACACCATTGCGACACTTTTTCATGTAACCCAGTGCCTTCTTGTATTGGTGGTGGGGGCTCTATTGTGACCTTGGCAGGCTGCATGTCGGCCCTATCAGTGTCTTGCCCTTGCCCTGTGTGCACTTATTCCGCATTAAACTGATGTGTTTGAGACCAGAGTAGCGGACTGCGCAGGAACACCTCCGTTAAACTGGTGCCGTGACCCGGATGGGAGTGAGGTTTAGGGGGTTGAGTGAAATGGAGGTCAACTAGCACTGTGTGACTGTTAGTAAATCTCCCTCCCGAAGCGTAACGGTAGTGCTGAGCTATCGGACGGGTTGGTCCTTCAGCTCATGCTGTGCTTCCCATACCCGAACTGGAGCGTTGACTAGGAGGTAGGTTGGAGCCCTGAGTGGCAGACTGCGCAGGAACACCTCAGTAGGCGTACCCCAAAACGATCAGCTATGTTCCCACAGCCCACAGCACGTTGGTCCCACAGCTCAATGGTCCCACAGCTTAGTCCTGCTGCTCCATGTTCCCACATTTTAAAGAAATTATTCTAATATAGGCCCTATGTTCCACAACTCCATGTTACCACATTTCCGAGTAAACTAAGAGAACATGCCTTTCTCCTCGCCATGGGATGGGCTGCTTTAGATCATGTCATCTCTGATATATGCAGTGGTCATGCAGCTGTCTGTGACAGGTTAGGTTTAGGGAAAGTTTTGGTCAAGGCACAAATTTAAAACTCAGAAACATTGCAATACTGACAGGTTAGGCTTAGGAATGGTTTGGGTATGGCACAATTGTAAAACTTGGAAACATTGCATTAATGACAGGTTAGGTTAGGTTTAGGGGTGGTTTTGGTAAGGGCACAGCTTGACCAATCAGACGACATCTATGTGCTCGTCGCTGCCCATGCAGCTGAAGTCTACTTGGCACCGGGGAGAGGAGAGGAGCAGGACATACAACCTGGGGAATTACGATGACCGACCCCAAACAGCCATTGGTCGGAACATTGAGCTGTCGGAGCAAAGGGTTTAATTTAAAGATTTCGAGTTAGTGGGCTGTAGGATGAATGGGAAATTTTCGGAATATTGACGCGTCGTCGGACCAAAGGGGCGTCGGAAAAATGACATGCTACCATCGGACATAGGGCCTAAATTTGAATAAATTCTTAGAAATGTGGGAACATTGCCCAGCAGCTGTGGGACCAATGGGCTGAGGAACCAATGGGCCTAAAAAATTATGTTAAAAGTCTTAGTGATGTGGGACCAATGGGCTGTGGGAACATGGACACGCTCCCACTCCAACACATGAAGAGACAACTGTGCATACATGTCCAACTTGAAAGAAACGGGAGTAGAGTTATGCTTTTGATTACTCAGCTGTTTCATTAGTAGGCCTAAACTGCAATTGGAACACACACACACACACATTGTTTTGGTGATTCTTCACGTAGGCCTAGGCTAAAAGGGGGCTGTGTAGGCCTACAATTTATGTCAGTTGCCATAACCAAACAGGCCACTTGATTTGAAGTACATGAAAGTTTACTAAGTAAATATAGCTGCAAGCAGCAATGCGGGGCCAAGCAGTAAAGTTGCCAAAGTCGCCACGGCAACAAAAGGAGCTGCAGCGCCCCCTTTGGCCCAAAATGTTGGCAATGTTGGTGTGCATTCCTCGGAGGGGAGTGTGATCACATGAACCAAGTTTAGTTTGAATCCATTGAAGAGCTGCCGAGATATGAGCTCACTTCCTGTTACCTGTTGGTGGCGCTAGAGAGTTTGAGCTTGGGGTCTGGATTTTTTTGTGGGAGGTCATGGGATGGACTAGTATGTTTGCAAAAAATCCTAACAGAATTTGACAAACGATTGCTGAGGTATGACCTCACTTCCTGTTTCACCATTTTTACAACAATTTTGATTGGCTGTCACCCTCAAACGATAAGAGGTATCAAAAATTCTTTGAATACCCCAAAGCAAATCAGTGCCAAGATGAAGTGTGCCCTTTTGTAAGGCATTCTGACCAAAATTGTGGGACAAGTAGAATTTTTATTGAATTTCACAAAATTGAAAATGGCGGACTTTTTTCTTCCAGTTGACATGAAGTCATATAGTGCGTTGGATTCGGCTTGGCCCAAGGATTCTAGTGATAGTATTATTTTCAAAATTAGGCATACGGTGTAAAAGCTACAGGCAAAAATGTAGCTAAAATTTGACCTGTTGGTGGCGCTACAGAGTTTTAGCTGGGGGTATAATTTTCTTTGTGGTAGGTCATAGCATGGACTACTATGTGTGTAAAAAATCCTAGCCTAATTCGACAAACGGTTGCTGAGATATGACCTCACTTCCTGTTTTGCCACTTTTACGACAATTTTGATTGGCTGTCACGGCTAAACGATTAAAGATATCTAATATTCCTTGAGACCCCATACAAACCTCAGTACAGAGATACAATATACCGAATTTCGGGCGAAATGATCAAAAATTGCGGGAAAAATAGCATTTTTATATTATTTTTACAAAATTCAAAATGGCGGGAAAACTATCCAGGCAGAAAATGACGTCATAGGGTGCGTTGGATTCGTCGTGGCCCAAGGATTCCAGGGATACCAGGTTTATGAAAATTGGCCCAGCGGTTCAAAAGTTACAAGCAGAAATGCACCTGCGACTTTCACCTGCTGGTGGCGCTAGAGTATTGGGGCTGGGGACCTATAACTCGCTGTGGGTAATGTTGATGCTGCCTCAAATATGTGTGCCAATTTACAGCATTTTTCTATGTATGGTTCTATGGGCTACCATAGACTTACAGTGAATTTTACAAAATTCAAAATGGCGGAATTTCCCTTCTGCGTTGACATAACTTCATATAGTGCGTTGAATTCGGCTTGGCCCAAGGATTCTAGTGATAATTATATATTTTACATCGTGCATATGGTTTAAAAGCTACAGGCAAAAATGTAGCTTAAATTTTGACCTGCTGGTGGCGCTACAGAGTTTGAGCTGGGGTTCTGATTTTTATTGTGGTAGGTCATGGGATGGACTACTATGTGTGTACAAAATCCCTGCCCAATTCGACAAACGGTTGCTGAGATATGACCTCACTTCCTGTTTCGCCACGTTTACGACAATTTTGTTTGGCTCTCACGGCTAAACGATAAAAGATATCCAATATTCCTGAAGACCCCATGTGTAGCTCAGTCCAGAGATACTATATACCGAATTTCGGGTGAATTGGTCAAAAATTGCCGAAAAAATAGCATTTTTATTGAATTTTACAAAATTCAAAATGGCGGGAAAACTATCCTGGCGGAAAATGACGTCATAGGGTGCGTTGGATTCGTCTTGACTCAAGGAGTCCAGGGATATCAAGTTTATGAAAATCGGCCCAGCGGTTCAAAAGTTACAAGCAGAAATGTACCTGCAACTTTGACCTGCTGGTGGCGCTAGAGCGTTGGGACTGGGGACCTATAAATCGCTGTGGGTAATGCTGAGACTGTCCCTAATGTGTGTGCCAATTTACAGCATTTTCCTACCTACGGTTCTATGGGCTGCCATTGACTTGCTAAGGAGAATTATGGTGACATAATAATAATCGTAAGAATACCAGCTAACACTATAGGGGCCTTCGCCAGCTTCGCTGCTTGGCCCCTAATAATAAACAAATATGTTCTAGTGTGGTCCAAGTAGAGTCATTTTTGCAGCTAGGCCTACAAATAGCCTACCTATTTTTGGAAATTAAAAATGGCGGACCATGGAGAACACAACCACCCCCCCCCCCCCCCCCCCCCCCCCCCCTTTTCATGTATGAAAAGTGCATTTTTTCCAGTTATAATGAATACTTAGAATTTAATAGTGGTGGTAAGTATTCATGAAAAAGGTAACATTAGTGAATGGGCAGCATGAATTCTGGATATAAAAAACTAAAAATCTCACACAGTGTCCCTTAGCAGGACGTCCAGCCCAGGTAGCCTACTTCTCAATCAAGACATTCCACGCGAACTCACCTTTGAACCTGTGTAGGTCATCGGGGGCTTGAATGATTTGCATAACCCGATAATTTAAGATAGAAAATATAGATACAAAATTATATCCACTTTCAGTTGAGGGAAATCGATTTTACATTAATTTCACATCCAACCCGCTAGGTGGCGATATCATAAAACAGCATAGAGTTGCCAACTTGCCTCATACAAAGTTGTTTCTTCGCAGCCAGTGTGCAAGCAGGAGCGTGATTACATAGACCAGACAGGCGTCTGATTGTTGTTGGATCCACGCTGAAAGACTGTTCAAAGCCGCAGGTGAGGCATTAACTACGTTTATTCAGTTCTGAATGCTGGTGCAAATTGTACAAAATACATCTAGCAACGATGTTTAATCTGAGTCCCTAGCCCTCTGTGCGTGTTCGAAAACAAACTTGTGAGATTAAAATGAGTGAGAACCAAAGCAATGTTGTTGTTGTTCAGTGCAGTAACAGAACAATGGTGTTTGGAGTGGCATTACCACAGTGTTGTTGCATCGACTTATCTTGCCTTTCGCGTGTACATTGGGTAGAATTCTAGTTGTGAGTTCATCAGACTGCGCAGTTTTACTGTTCATAGCCACGTGCGTCTACCAAGTTACAGATGTGAAGGCTACTGGTCGTTAAACGGGTAGTTGAAAGATTGCACTTTGCAGCTGTTTTTCACATGACCTGCTGTGTTATGTGAAAGTTATGTGAGCCGTCAGCAGTTCGGAAACGTAGCCAGCTTCCCATGTTGCCGAAAGCGAGCTGTCATAAACTGAAGTGTACGCCGCAGTTTGACAGTAACCTAGCCCTGCGTTTTTTTGTCGTAAGTGAATGGGATTTCTTTATTTGACAGATATGTTCAATCAATGTGTATTGTTTTGCACAGTTTTTCTACCGAGTTTACGTTGCTGACATTAACGATATTTTATTGTTGATCTGTATAGTTGCGATCCCTGCTTGGTGAAAAGTGCTGCCTTTCTGTCTTGCAGGTGCAAATTTCCTGCCGCTCCAGTTCAGTCACTGACCGTGTTGTTTCCCCGAAGTGGAGCAAAGGGGAGGTGGTCCGTCGTGCACAACAACATGTTCCATATCTCCAGTGACACCCCTGTTTTTACATCCGGTTATGAAAGCTTCTTCATAACGGCCAACAATGTTTAACACGCCAGTTCACAATAACCGCCACCAACAACATCACCATCTGCTCAAAGGATGATCTGCCATTACAGCAACACTCACTACGAAGGAAGGACAGAACATTCGTCAACGTCATCATTAGCATAGATAAGTGACACAGTTATTTGTATTTGAATCCCCTTGGGTCCATGCAATTTGCCCACTGGACACAGCAGACAGCCATAGTTTGGACCGGTGCGTTTGTCTGTTGGCCTGATATAAGATGGTGGACAGCCTGGCAGGTGGAGATGAGGTGAGAACTAGCAGAGAGTCTCTGGCAAAGGAGGGAAATGGACACCCGCCCGATCTCCAGGAGACTCAGTCGTCCTCGCCCGAGGCTGGGGAGGGCTTGGAGTTGGGAGCGACGTCTGGCAAGTCGAATGATGACCTCGAGGCTCAGGAGGTCAAGCCTGAACCGGCCGAGCAGGCGTGGAAGTGGTCGGTGATCTTCCTGTGCTTCTACGGCTTCATGGTGCAGCTGAAACCTGGCGAACCCTTCATCACGCCATACCTGCTCAGCACAGAGAAGAACTTCACCAGAGAACAGGTGAGTTAGTAATCACACCTCCTCCCACCTTCACCAGGTAACAGATGAGTCGGATTTACCTGTCCAACCAACTTCACCAGGAAACAGCTGAGTCCTCATGTCACTCTACTACACCTGAATATCACCAGGCAGGGAAGCCGAAAGGGACAAAGGGATCAGTTGTCCCGGGCCCAGGGAGATGTAGGACCAAAATTGGGTTCTCATTACATTGCAGGCTATGTATTGGATAAGCGGGGGGGGGCTTTCACATGACTTTGCCCTGGGCACAGCAAAAACTATCAATAGCCAGGTGTCACCAGGTAACAGGTGAATCTTTATATCAGTGGACAGAAAACTTCTTCAGGGAGCCTGTGAGTTCATATACTTGTGTGAAGA